>NC_071502.1:23771212-24074242 GCF_028408465.1 Anastrepha ludens | reverse complement strand
AAATTAAATTTTTTTTAATTAAAAAGTCATTTAAAAAGAAATTTAGAAAGAAAATTTTTTTTAGATTAACTTTTTTACAAAATACAAAAAAAGTCCTTTTGAGTGAAGGAAAAATTTATTTCGACTTTTGCGCGCTCCATTGCTGCCTGTCTTACTGCAGGTGCCTGGCCCACAAGTGCCAAATACGTTTGACATACGACGCCATTTGCAAAAATTATAAATTTTTCGATATGGTGAGGGTATAAGTAAAAAAATAAATTAATTTCAGTTTTTATTGCTAAGCTAAATTTTACTAGTGGTACAAATTTTAGCTATTTTGGAAATTCGAATACAAATTTTCGCATTTCGGTTTGTGTCTAGACTAACTCAAGGTGGGTTGATCGCTTTTCTTCCAACGCTTTCAGCTGGTGCTCTACGCCCTCATCGGGTGTATGCCAATGAAACTGGACGCATTTATATGATTTTGATCGCTGCTTAAAATATTCAGCTCAGAATCTTTCAACAGTCGCGAAATTGCTCCTCGATAAGAATACCTTTCATCCCGCCATTTAAATTATAATTAAAACAAAAGGACATTTAAAATTTCTCAAAACATTGCATTTGTTTCCCTTGCTGATTGCGAATTCATACCGAGCAGTGTTCAGTATCAGCTTTTGTATTTTGTTAGTTGTGAGCCTAGTTTCAGAAGCTATTAATTTGGGTTGTAACAGTCGGTCACCTAATTTTGACAGCGTCAAAGCAGTCAACGAATTTCACCTTATTTTATACTAAAAATTATCCGACAGTGAACGGATGCAAAATTTTCTTATTTTTTAGGCGAAATGAGATTTTCTTGAAAACAACGAGCGACAAAATTCAACTTGTTTTGTTGTTCAGCTAAAATTTCATTTGCATGTGAAACCATAGATTTTATCGAGTAATGCTGCACACCTAATTTATAATTGTCTTATAACATAAATCGTTTAAAACACTTTAAACTTTCAAATGAGAAACGTAAATTCTATAGAGGTGTACATGGCGTATACTTTACTTCATAGGAAGAAAGTTCTCCTTTTAATTATTACTTATATTATTATATTTTTTAAATTTTTATCATATATCGGAAAATAAACAATTTCCTTATTACAGCATCGAGGACACCTTATGTTTTTTGTCAAATTTTCTACTCTGAAATTGCATTTGGAAAACGGCGCATTGCCACTGCCTGCGCTCCCCCCGCTAAGTATGCACAGTTTGACAGTTGCAAAGTAGATAACGATTTTGAGTAGAATGTCGTTGAAGCACCCACCCAATAGTTTAAAGAAATTGGGTGAAAATCGTGTTGGGTAGGTAACGGCACATGTCTCTATTGTTTAAACAGATTCGCTTGTTCTCGTTGTTATTGTTGTTTCTGCTGTTTGCTGGCGATTTTTTGGCGATATTCGCGGTGGCCTACAAGTGTCTCGTATGGGTGAAGGTGAACATCGGCAGCGCGTGTGTGGCCGTTAAACGCTCCTCAAGCGATAATGCTGTTGGTGTTGTTGTTGTTCTTTTGGGCAATATTGCATACCTGCATACACATGTAGATATGTGTGCATGCACATGAAGAATATCGTTTGGCTAGTGTCACTCGTTCGTCGTTTGTAGCCGTTTTGTGAAAATGGCTTACGAATTGACAGTCGAACATTAATTTTTGCGCTTGGGCGGGCTAACAGAATTTTTAATTGCATTTGCAGTAAAACACATAATTTAGTTTTGCAGCAATTCGGCGGCTATGTGCATAAGTGCATACACACACACACACATGCATACCTACAAACATACGTACGTACATACCAGGTTGGTATACACACATTTTTTTAGTGCTGAGTGAAATTTAAATGTAAAAACATTTCATTTTGAAGGAAATGCAAATGGCCTGAATGGTTGTCAGTTGCTAAAATGCATTTCTAAATTGAAATACCTGAATTTGTTTTATATTTTCTAACATTTCCTCTTAACATTCGTTTTGTTCAATAAAATAGGGGGCGTATACGTGACCACTCAGTTAGTTAACGTACGAAGCGTGGCCATGTGTGTGTGCGTGTGTGCGCTCATTGTGGCATATTTTGTAGCAAATAATTTCGGCATGGCAAATCTATTTGAATAAATAGCAAGCGATTTAATGTCAATCAAATCACAGATCAAATTTGATCAGTTCTACGCAGCCTGACAAACGAATTTTATAATTTTGGCAGCAAAATAGAAAAAAGGGCAAAATTACCGAAAATAAATGCAATAAAAAACTAAGAAAATCCTTCGATGATCAATAACACATTATATTTTATTACGAATATAACAGGTATTCTTTAAAAAAAAAACAAATTGTGTTTTCTTACTTAGGCCCCCTGAAAAGTCGGGCCCTGAAAAGTCCAGGGTCTAAGAAAGAAAACTTAATTTTTTTTTTGTTCAAAATTAGTTTTATTCATCAACGTAATTTCCATCAAGAACAAGGTCAGCTCTAACATTCCAGCGCCGCTCTAACATTTCAAAACCACTTTTGTAGAACGATTTATTTTTTGCCTCTAGGCAGGCCTCAATTTCAGCAATAACCTCTTCATTCGAGCGAAATTCCTTAACGGAGAGCAATTTTTTGCGAGATCTGCGAACAGCCATGAATCGCTGAGAGCCAAATTTGGCGAATAAAGTGGATGCGGGAGCAATTCGAAGTTCAATTCATGCTCAGAATCATCGACACGTTGTTGTTTTTGATCAACAATGAGCAAACGCAGCACTCACTTTGAACAGAGCTTTTTCATAGTCAAGTGCTCACGCAATAAAAAGCCAACGAGTTCTTTTGATATCTTTACGATGTCAGCTAACTCACGCAACTTCACTTTTTGATCTTTGAAAACGATTTTGTGGATTTTTTTGATGTTTTCTGGTGTTATCGCCTCATTTGGATGTCTAATCAGCGTCTCTACGACCACGTTTGAAGTCGGCAAACCATGGTTTGATTGTTATTTCTGATGGAGCGTATTCACCATAACACTTTTGAAGCCATTACTTCACTTCGGTGGTATTTTTCCCATCAATAAGTAGCATACAATTAAAACACGAAATTCTTCTTGATCCAGAGTTTTGAAAAAAAAGTAACATCACTCTTAGCACAATAACTTACGAACTAATGAACAGAATATCATGAGATTTTAGCAGCTGTCATTTTGAGGTCAGTACTAACTGAAAAAGCGGTGAATGCAATACAACCAGTGCCATTATGTGTAAGGTTTGAGACTTTTCAGCCCAGGTGTTAATATGTAAGCCCTCTGAAGACAAATTGAAGCGATTTTGTTCACATTCGATTTATTCTGTCATTTTGAATTTTAGCAAACTTACTTCAGATTTGTCTTCATTCCCAAAGCAGGAAAAACCACACATACGAAACCGAAGGACTTCTGGCCGATTAGCCTATCATCCTTCCTTCGTGTTAAAAACGTTAGATGGGCACATCAAAGGAAAAATTAGCAACAAGCTTTCACCTTCTCAACATGCATACTTGCTGGCAAATCAGTAGAGACCAAAAGGAATACACTCTTGTTGTCTTGCTGGGCATCGAGGGTACTTTCAGTAATATACACCCGGAAGCAATTACCAATTCGCCAACGGAAATGGGAGTAAACAAAGCGCTCGTCTCGCTCATAGAACGGAATGCTAGTCGGGCGAACAATACGCGCAGATTTGGGTGAAAGAAATTAGGAAATTTCCGATCAGGGGTACACCTCAGGGTGGGATAATTTTTCCACTTCTGTGGAACCTGACCGTCAATAATCTCCTTCAGGAACTGGACAAAATGGGAGCTAGAATAATTTCATATGCCTATGATATTGAAATAGCAATCTCTGGCAAACACTTTCCAACACTGTGTGATCGTCAACAAAGAGCTCTCAACAGAACCATAGTGATAGGTGCAAAAGTCGAGGACTAGAAGTAAATCGGAAAAAAACGGAACTGATACTGTTCAGCAGAAAACATAAAACACCTGCTCTTAAACGCATATTCCTAGGAGGGAGACCACTTAGGGTAACAGAAAAAGCGAAATATCTTGGACTTGTACTGGATAGGTAGCTAAATTGGAGGCGCACAGTCGTAGATAGACTACGTAAAGCCAGCGCTATACTCCTGCGAACGCTCATTGGGAAAAAATGGGGTTTGAAACCCAGAACGATACACTGGTTGTACACAGCAGTAAATTCTTGAAAAGTACACATTGGGCCATGAGCCTGGGCGTGTCCTACAGTGGCCAACCGCTTCAACCTAACCTGACCTACTTGTTTTCAGCGATCACAGAAACCCTCATATATGAAATTTAATAAAACTCGGATGATTATTTTTAAAAGCCGTGCTCGTTGCAGCCACCAACACTTAAAATTTTAAAGTTTCATAAATCTGCATGGTTTCTGTGCGAAATGCAAAGTTTCGATGGTCGATTCATTTCATTTCCTTATGAAGTCTGTGATTACACAAATCTCAGGGGCCAGTTGCTACAGAAAGTTATTCATGTTATCTACTTATTGACTGACTGCAAAAAGTTTTTCTTATGAGCTGTAGGAAGTAACCCTAGTTGCGAGAAGATATCTTGGCAGGCAAAATCGAAATCTAGTTTTCTATAGATTTCTATAGTTTTCATTCATTTCAATAACTGCGCTAGTAATGGGGCCGCAATAAAAATATTTGGGTTTAACTGCTACAACTGTTTGGTATATTGAAAGGTATCTGCTCAAGTGGTCCATCATTACTTGAGCAGATACGTCAATTAAGGCATCCCTTAGCAACGAATAAAAACATTAAGGGCTGAATGCTTCATCTATTTGAAAGAGATTTCTGATTTATCAGCAAGCAATCAGCATTGTAAGATGGATATGGATCATCAAAAACAAGCGTTGGTGGGCGAAAATAGTGTATTTGCTCAATTCCAGCAAAATATGAAGCATAAAGTAGATTACAGATAATGGAGGAATTTTCCAACTTGGAGAGGACTAGAGAATTAAGGAGCAATTTTCAACTATAAGAACGACCGATAAAATCTCTTACATGCCATTAAAGAAAAGCTAGATTGGAGTAAGCCTCGATAATAACAATAACAATTTATATGGTGTCATGAGGAGGGATTTTTAGAGTATGGATTTTATTCATTAAGAGAGCACTTAACTAATCCTTTGCCTTCTCAATCCAAAAAAGCACTAATTGATAAGCTGGACTTCTCAGCGTATTTCAAAGCTTACCTTATTAGCGCTGCCTCGTTCGCCCTCATTGACCTCCATAAACATTTGCTTCGTTTCTTTCTAAACTGTTTTTAATAGAGAAGTACCACTCGCAGTTTTTGTTGCTATTGATATCAGTAAAAAGAGTTCACAATTGTTAGTGTCAAACTAGGCGCCACTCTTTTAAGTTGACCAGTCAATTTCTCTAGTCTCCCACCTGCGGTTGCCACACAACCACACATACTAAAGCAAATTCCTCGCAGGTTGTGTTGTTGTGTAAAGAAACAGTGACGGATGGATATTCACAAAGTCTTCCAGTCGCGTACACTTCCACACATACATGTATGTGTTTATCTATTCGGAGAGTAGAAATAGTTTATTACTAAATACACTTCATAGTTACAATTGCAACAAGTTGACCTCTCTCGCCCAACTGAGCGTGGGACATAATGTTTTTGCTATTGTTGAAGTGTTGGTTTTATCGTAGGAATCTGTTGTTGTCAAGAGCTTTGCATGAATTATTGTAGTTTTTACAGTGGAAAAGAGAAATAAAAATTAAATTTATTTTATTACTTAAAATCGTCGCCATCTAAATTCAAATAAATTACATACATACAACAATGCTTGGCATAGACCTATACACACACACACAACACACATATAAATATGTGTTGTAATGAGTAATTTCATGAAATTTATGCGTTAAAAACATTTTAATAAAATATACAATTTGAAATTGGCAATGGGCCAATTGAATTTCACTTAAGACTTAGTAAGAAAGATGATAGCGATAGGCACAAATAAAAACAAACAATAGGCACAAAAGCGAACACACATACATGCATACATATATACGTACATACATATGCAGGTACTCGGTTAACTTGAGAGCAAATATTGACGAAATCTAGCGAATGCATCAAAGTTTGTGACTAGGAAAAATAAAATGAAATAAAATAAATCAGATAAACCTATACAAATGCAATTAAATTCAACAATAGCAAACACAAACATCAAAAGCATTTAATGCATTTGACATGAAATTCACCACACCTTGCATTCGCAGTGAGTGCATAATGCATGCTCAGAATTCGTATGGGCAAGCGCATTAGAGAGGATTCCGAAATAGAGAAGAATCACAAGAGTGGCCAAAAGCTTTTATTTTTTTCGTGTTTTTTTCTTTTGTGGTGAGAGAACAGTGTGACTCTGCCGGCCTCATTTGTTTACATGTTTACCACTCGTAATGAAAAGTTGTACTTGTAAGTAGTGGTGTGATGTGCAGTGACAACAAAATTGATCAAATACTTGAGTGATGGCTTGTTTTATCAACTGGATGTAGATTTTGAAATATTGGCACTATTTTGACTGCTAGAAAGATGGTAGAAATCATAATCAACTATTAGTTATATTCTTCTTTTTCTTGATTGGCGCGATAAGCGCTTGCGCGATTTTGGCCGAGTTTAACAAAGCGCGCCAGTCATTTCTTACTCGTGCCAACCGGCGCCAGTGGAACACACCACGTGAAGCCAAGTTCTTCTCCACCTGATCTTTCCAAAGCAGATGAGGCCTTCATCCAAGGCACTTAATCAAAGGATTGCAAAGCTAAGAAGCAAATTTTCATGCATTTTTAGTTTTTTAGGAAAGTTCTCAGCAGGTATTTGCGTATTTTTTGGGCGTCACGGATAGTGTTAGTTTAAGCTGCCAACATAATAATGGAAGATTTTTAACAATATTTTCCCAAATTTTCATAGTAAAGTATTGACAATTAAACGAGTGAGTGTAAATCTCTGGAAGTGCCTCGAAAAAAGTGTAAAGACCTAAAGCCTAGAGCAACGGAGACTCAAATACTCATAACTTCGTCTATATCACTCGGATCGATTTGAAATGTTAACACAATATTTTTGAAATATTATCAATTTATTTAAAGAAAATAACTTAAAAAAAACTATTTTACTTAGTGGCAGACCACTTTCAAAATTATGGACACATATGCCATAAAACTACCGCCGTAGCCGCATGGATTGGTGCGTGACTACCATTCAGTAATGCTCTGGCAGAAAGAAAAGGCAGACATTGGCAAACCTCCGTGAGCATTTCTGCCGTGAAAAAACTCGTGTAAAGGCCCATCTGCCGTTCGCAATAAAAGGCGGTAGGCCCCTCCATTTGTGGAACAGCACCAAGAGAACGCCACAAATAGGAGGAAAACCTCGACCAAACACACCCAATTTTTTTCTTGATATAACGATTTTTAAAATAAAAAATGCACGCTTAAACGATGCAATTCAAAAACAGTCACTTCAAATATGGTAACTAATAATCAGATGATGTGACAATTGTATTGCATACCTCAAGGCGCACTGTAAATAACTTCGAAGTTTTGGGGACAGTTTTTCAGTGTAAATTTAGCGCTGCTACCCAGCTAAACTAAGTTTAAATGCAGTATTAAGCTTAGTTTAAAAATTCACGACAGCTCAACCGGCACTGAAAAGCCAGCCCTTAGTGATGGCGAATTTCAAAGAGTTCTATTGCATTCAAAGCATTGAGTTTATGTTGAAATTAGCGTGTGATTTATTTAAAAGCACATATCTGCATATAAATGTATGAAATACAATTTCCAACCGTAAAACAGTACCTCCTCAGCAATGAAAATCCACAAAAAAATACATCTCAAGCAATTAAAAATGAAAATAGCCCAATAAAACAAATTAGTTTTTATTGCAATACTAGTCCCCCTTATTTAATGTAAAACCAAATATCCAGGAGGATGCACGAGTTTCGCTTGGAGCTACTATATTTCTATTATATTCGTATACCGTATACATGTAGCGATACTAACTGTAATGAATCAAAGAACCGCTTACGTTAAGAAACAAATTTAGTTTATTTTAATTAATATTGTAATACAAAACTAAGTATCCAATAATTATTACCGCGAACGCGTGTGAACACTTTAACGTGTCAACTGAGAAGAAAGCTCATACCTTTGCAATAGCATTGCTTGACCTATCAATAGCTAAATCTCGAGACTCGATAGCGGTAGATCTAGCGGAAGTTTATTGCATACAAACAATGTAGGTACTGGAAACAGAGAGAGAGAGAGAGAGAGAGAGGGAGGCTTTGACTCTCTATGTTATAAACTAGTGGCACGATTGCCACATACATATGTATATGTACATACATACACACTCGAACGCATGTGCCCTATAACCGCAAAAGCACACGCACATTTACACCCACACACCAGCCTGCAGTAATACCATATAGTACTTGTAATTGCACCAGTTCGTACCGCCTACTTGTTATAAAAGCCCTACGCTGCTCCATGCCTGTTTAAAAATGCATCCAATTCCCGATCGAAAGCCACGATCTACCACCTACCAAATATCTTATACGATTTTTTTCATAAATATCTGTTCAACATCCTCCCTATATCCACCCTGAACAGATAAACCGCAATGCCGCAAATGTGCCAAAGCTCTGCAAGAATTGGAAAATATCGACGATGAAGCCGATCAATTGGGCATCGGTTTTGTCAAAATACACGATGAGGAATTGGCTGAGGAATACAATTTGGGCAATCTTCCGGTATTGGTCTACTATCGCCATCAGACGCCGATCATATACGAAGGTAAAAGAACAGCAGCAACTGCCAAGAATCAAAATATGGTTAACCAAATACTCCTACTCGTTCATCAATGCAGGTGAATTGTCACGTGAAGAAGATGTCTTAGAGTGGTTGGTGCAAAATAAATCGACTGGCGATGAAGATGACGTGATAGAGGATGTAACGGCTAAGACACTGTCCACGCTGATCAGCAACATCGATAATCTGGTTGTATTATTCTGTACGTTTAAGTAGAGTAGCTATGAGAGTAGTAGTAGATATGAAATTATTATTAACAGGGTGGTGCAAACACAAGTTTCATATTGAATCTTTCGTTTTTTGACACGTACAAAACGAACTTTCCTGCTCACTTTTTCTTTTGGCTGGCAGTCAGTCAGTAAAAATTATGCGCAAATTTATTTCTAAAGTGAGTGCTGTGATGAAAGCGAGCTTCGCACCCACTGCGCCTGCAAGTTTTTGCAATGAGTTCGCGAGAATGGTTTCCTCATGGGTCTGTGGCTGCTATGGCGAAGGCTAAGGGTACACATTCGGCTCTATGAGTACGCATTTCTCGAACAACTGAAGGCTCAATTGACTCAGCAATAGAAAACTAAATATCTTCCACTTGCCAATCTGGAACATAGAAAAAATCTTAATTTCCATTTACGCGCATTTTCATATCGGTGAAGCAAATTTTGTACGAAAATCGCGAGCTATTTACGGCTCAACAGGCTCAGCAAGACTCTTACTTAGATAGATACTTTAGAAGGTTTTACACCTCGACCTCGCGGACTTTTATGCCCTCAGCTCATCACAGCACCACATATCCAGACCCAGTTCCATTACTAAACTCAGGATAGAGCTGGGTTGGACTGATCGTCTGTGCCTCTCTTTTGGCTGCAGTTGGCCGCGAACCTTCTTCAGCATTCAAGGAGAGGATGCATTGAAATCTGATGGAATTGGTTGGAGAAACGACAAGAGTCCGTAGATCAAATCTCGATCATGTGCAGATGACTATGCAGTCACCAGTAGCCTGTGTCTTAAAAAGTTCGAAGCGGTTTAAGCAACTTAGTTAGGCTATGGAAATCAAATTCGGGTATCAGGCCCATTAAGGCCACCGAGTGTCTTGTCTTAGACAAGCAACCTGGGTAATCTAACCGAAGCTGACTCAGCAATTGACAACAAATACCTATCCGCCTTTCAGTTTAGGGCTTAAAGCAAATCATAACTTCTATCGGCCTTTATTTTCATACGGCGGCTCTATTAAAAAACAAAATTACAATGTCTGGGGCCAGAAAAACTCGTACGTAATAGGCGAGAAGTCAATGTGTCCACAGAGAGTTGAAGTTTGGAGTGAATTGTGAAGTGTTGGTATAATTTTTTTTAGAAATCTTTTGACCCCCTTCAGTTGCAGCAAAATGACGCAATACACCACACCACAAGCCAACGAATATTCGAGCTTTGGCCATACAGTTAAGAGTCGTCTTAACATTGCCAAGTGAATGCCTTCGATTTTTTTTCCTTGTTCACTCCTCTCGGGAGCATAGAGCCTCGACAAGACTCTTCCATCGTACACGGTTCTGTGCTGTTATTTTTGCACCGTCCCGTGAGATGTCGGCATCTGCTAGTTCGCGCAACATCGACCTTCTCCAAGTGTTTTTTGGTCGATATACCATTTCAATTGGATCCGTTTGACATCTCATTTGGAGCTCTGAAAGATTGATATTAAGGGTTTTCGTAGTCGTAGTAGGGTTTTCGTAGTCTCAGAACAGAGAAGTCTGAATATAGAAATGCTATAACTCTTAGAGTTTTAAAGTGAAACTTGTATTTGGGCCACCCTTTAGTTACTAAGCAAATGACTTTTGAATGAATTTTCATGCGTTTCACAACTAGATGATCATGGCAATGATGATTCAATGACCGTATTGGAAGAGCTAGAACAAATTGACGACGACTGCGATAAACATGGCATTCAATTCGTAAAGATTGATGATCCCAAGTCCGCAGCGGAATATGGAATCGATACGGTAATGTGCCATTACAAACTGAAGCGCGTTCCAAATTAATTGTTAAATACATTTGTGCCACACACACACCCATAAACACATACAGATTCCGGCAATAGTATATTTCGAAAAACAAATTCCAAATATTTATGATGGCGACCTTATGGCGGAGGAGCAGATACTGCACTGGCTGGTAGGTCAACTGGAGCACGACGAAATCGAAGATGTTACCGATGAGATGCTCGACAAAATGGTGAAGGAAGGCCGCGTTATGGCGGTGCTATTCTGTAACTATACCTTATCCCCCAACCACCCATCCACACGGACATAGGTGTATTGTTGTAATTGAAATTTTCATATTTTAGATGATAACAATGACAAAAAATCACAGAAAGTTCTCGAAGAACTGGAGAATATCGACGATGAGTGCGATGCGTTGGGCATCACTTTTGTGAAAATCGACAATCCTGAAGAGGCCATCGAATACGGCATAAACAAAGTTCCTAAATTAATTTACTTTGAAAAAGGCATTCCAACCATTTACGAAGGCAATCTTGAGGATGAGGAAAAATTGCTAAAATGGCTCGAAGAGCAAACAACTTCCGATCAAATTGAGGACATCACCGATGAGATGATGGATTTGATAATTGAAAAAATGCCTTATGTCGCTGTACTCTACTGTAAGTTTACGGTACAATTTAGTCGGCAAATCGGCTACAGCTATGCCAAATTATAGAGTGCATAGTAGTGGCCGCATTTGCACTAGATTTGTTTTAAGAGAGAAAAGAAAACAAGAACAATTTGTACTTAATGTAAAGTAGCTTATGAATCTATGTGCATATGTATATGTGTAGGTACGTAATTGATGTGTGTGCGTGTAGCGTGTAAAAGTTGTTGTAAAATCACTGGAAGTACTTGAAATTTATTTCGATGGGTTGTTGTTGTAAAAGTGTGTATTAAGGTGTTTCGCGCTCAGCCTCAAAATATGCTTACTATGCTTGCAAATAGGTACAATGCAAATTAAAAAAAGAAATCGTTTAACAAACTACATAGTAAAGGCCCAAATGAACGACTCAGATGTTTGCACGTTTTCCATATAATTTTAAGTAAGTTGCAGTGCGTAAATTCGAATCTTCGTGCATGAAACCCCAAAGTGAAGAGAAAAGTTGTTTCTAATAGAAAATTTTTCTAGCAGACAATGGCAGGCCTGCGCGTGTATTTCTGCGCTGAAAAAGCTTCTCATAAAAAATCATCTAAAAATTCATCAGAGTCGGCTTGAAACTGTAGGTCCCTCCATTTGGGGAAA
Source organism: Anastrepha ludens (assembly GCF_028408465.1). Classification (NCBI taxonomy): domain Eukaryota; kingdom Metazoa; phylum Arthropoda; class Insecta; order Diptera; family Tephritidae; genus Anastrepha; species Anastrepha ludens. The sequence continues at coordinate 24,062,107 of NC_071502.1, read as the reverse complement.
AGCATCAAGAGGCAAGCCACAAATAGGGCGAAGAACTCAGGCAAATAACTAACAGAAGTCTATGCGCCAACTATTTTTTATTTTTTTTTTAAGTAAGTTATAGCGGAGGAAGTTATAGGAGGAAGAAAAAGAGGACGCCCACGAAAGCGATGGTTAGATGACGTCGAATCAGATCTTAAGCAAATGAACGTACACAACTGGAGAGATGTAGCCATGGATAGAATAAAGTGGAGAAAAATTGTTGATGAAGCTATGGTCCACCACGGACTGTGAGGCTAAGAAGAAGAAGAAGTTATAGCACAAATTTTGCTTATTGACATATTTCAGGCGTTTAAGTTGAATATTTGTCTAGGTAAACACTTTTTCAATTCTCTGACAGAACTATCTGGCGCGGCGATTAGACCAAAGCCTCAAAATGGTTTCATGAAAATAAATAAACAACGTTCCCGTGTCGCACAGTGGTATCACAAAGGACCTATACGGTCTAAGTGAGTTGATCATACGGACCGACTACCACCATAACATAACCTAAGTTGAATATTTTTGTGGTACATTTTAACCCGTTATAGCCCTCTTTTATGGGTATTTTTTGCACTTTCTCACAGAAGTGACTAAAAAGAGCCATTTATTGAGGAGTTAGCGCATTAAAATGCTTCACAAAAATGTTTCTCGTTGCTTTTTCCACTGAACTGTTGAACGAATCATTAGCTAATATATAAGACTTAGTTCCGTAAGTCAATTTGCCATATGAATGCTCAAGAAGCGGAACTTTTACCTCCCTAAAAAAATTCAGGTGAAAGCTTTCAAATTGCCGATACACATATTTTTTTTATCCCCTCTACGAGAGGCCATTGCCGACGACCTTTTATTCCGGAAAATTAATTTTTTCGTACAGTATGATTTGTGCTGTGGCACTTAAGTTGAGGCAAAAAATGAGGTGACCTACAGTATACCTATGAATTAATAGAACAAAATATCAGGTGTTTTTTAGTTGCATGAGAACTACCCAATATCGATGACTATGGTTTGATGGCTGAGAATGGCAAATTGTGTTGAAATTTCTGTTCATCATGAATCGTTTAACACCAGAAGAACGACGCTTCCAAATTGTGGATATTTACTTAAAACAAAAATCTGTCATAAATCACTGGCAGCATCATCGGTGCTTATTTTTCTCGCAATGAGGAAGAGCTGCTGTTACGGTGATTGCCATGCACTATCCAGCCATTCCGACTAAATTTTTGTTTACAAAATTCAATCAGTTGAACATCGACGACATTTGGTTCCAATAAGAGGTGCAACTTGCCAAACTGTGCACTTAACAATCGCTTTATGGCAATAATCAAGCCACCATTGACGCCATGAGGGCAGATTTATTGGAAAAGCATGGTGCTCACACTCACCAACGTAAACGCAAGCCCGTTTCAGCTGTCACGATAAAACTAATGAGAGCCTCATGAAAATGAATTCTCACCACCGTTCCGTCCCGCTGTATCGTAGATCATTGTTTCATCGTGTTAGCTGACACGGGCGTACGAGCGTACGTTTACGTTGCTGAGTGTGAGCACTAGCAGTCAAAAATTGCACTAATCGAATGGATCATTTAACTCGTGGTCACGGCGAACATATGCCGGATATTATATTCCAAAAATAAATGCCATGAAATTATCTACCAGATTACAAAAAAAAACAATTAATTTCATTATCATTTTAAGTTCTCAAGCTATTAAAAAACACACGATATGAAATAAGCAATCTTGTGAACACCAAAGAAAATTTTTAGTTAGGTTAAACCAAATAAAGGGACCGAATAAAAAGAAAATCATTATTAAAAGATTTTTTAGTGGTGTACTACCTAGCAGACATTTTTCGGCTCTGAGGGAATTTGTCAGATATGCCGACGTCATTCGTTTTGTGTTTCACAAAATTTAGCTTTAGCGTAGTGAAACACAAAACGAATGACGAAGAATCCAAAGTTCCCCTCAAACATTTTTTTTTCACCATACCTAACGAGCAAACCTGATATCTATCATCCTTGAAATAGTTGTTTGTGAACAAAAATTTAAATAAACCTCCCAAATGATGCCATATGAACTATTGATCTTAAAATCAAATTCACTGTGCAGCGGTAATGCGAGATGCATTGCCAACTATCTGTATTCTCTCAGCTATCTCTTTGCTCTCCAAATAGCAAATTGTTTTTGCGAAGCTGTCTCATGAGAGTAATGCTTCGAGTTTGGAACTTTTAAGTTAACCAACTACTCTTAAGCCACCAGAAAAAGTAAAGCAAACAAAAACAAAAACAAAAAAATATACAAATCAGAGTTTTTTAAAATTCTCCAGTGGCTTACTTAACTAACAGCGCATCTAACCAAACTCAACCTAAACCAAGTCATATGAAGAATTTTTTCTAAAGCGAATCAAATGTCAAGAGTCTATTCGTTTATTATTAATTTATCGAAAGCCAGTTGATTGTTTGCACAGTTTTTATAAAATTTCAAAATATTAATTAATCAACGGAGATGACGCGAAAAAAATGCAATGTGGGAATAATCACCCCCCAGCTGGTTTTTGAGAAGCCTTTTTAAGGCGGTGATGCACTTTACAGTTTATTGCCTGCATTTGGGTGATCGCTAAAAAATATTCTTTTTCTAGCATTTGGTGTTGCATTAGAAGAGGGCTGGAAAAAGGGCCTCACATTTAAAAGCTTAATAATAGGACTATGAATAAGTTCGTGCGGTTTTTTTCGAAATTTAAAACTTTATTGACGTAAAATGGTTACAAATTTAATATTCAAAATATTGTCCATCGCTTACTACTACTTTTTCCCATCTTTCTGGCAATTCACGGATTCCCTTTGTGAAAAATTCGGTCGGTTTTGCCGCAATCCACGAATCGATCCATTTTTTGACTTCATCGTAATTACGGAAGTGCTGGTCAGCCAGGCCATGTTGCATCGATCGGAAGAGATAGTAATCGGATGGCGCAAGGTCTGGACTATACGGCGGGTGGGGTAGGACATCCCATTTGAGCGTTTCTAAGTATGTTTTGACCACTTGTGCAACATGTGGCCGAGCATTGTCATGTTGCAAAATAACTTTGTCGTGTCTATCGGCGTATTGCGGCCGTTTTTCTCGCAGTGCTCGGCTCAAACGCATCAATTGTCGTCGGTAGACATCCCCCGTAATCGTTTCATTCGGTTTCAGTAGCTCATAATACACAACACCCAGCTGGTCCCACCAGATACACAGCATAACCTTCAGGCCATGAATATTCTGCGCCGACGTCGATGTTGAAGCATGGCCAGGGTATCCATACGTTGCCCGACGTTTTGGATTGTCGTAATGGACCCACTTTTCATCGCCAGTCACAATTCGATGCAAAAAACCCTTTCTTTTGTGCCGTTGAAGCAGTTGTTCGCATGCCATAAAACGGCGTTCAACGTCTCTTGGCTTCAATTCATACGGCACCCAATGGCCTACCTTTCGGATCATTCCCATGGCTTTTAAACGTTTGGAAATGGTTGATTGATCAACTCCCAAAGTTTTTGCAACCTCTTCTTGCGTTTGAGCCGGATCTTGATCGAGCAATTCCTCCAATTCGGTATCCATGAACTTTGGCGGCGCACCCTCGCGTTCTTCGTCTTCCAAGCCAAAATCACCACTTTTAAAGCGTGCAAACCACTTCTGGCACGTTCGCTCAGATAGAGCATGCTCACCATAAACTTCCACCAAGATACGATGACTTTCGGCTGCTTTTTTCTTCATATTAAAATAATGAAGAAGAATTCCCCGCAAAAACACATTATTTGGCACGAAATTCGACATTTTCAAGTGTGGTAAAAATATTGTTGTTTACGCTTCAAATAAAAAACTTATACTGACGTTTGTGCCTTACGACAGTAGCTCTCCAATGAATGTTTGGAAATGTGGATCGATGGAATAATAATCAAGTTACGCCATCTGTTGTAAAACCGCACGAACTTATAAATAGACCTATTAGTTTGTGGGTATTTTGGCGTACATTTTTTCTCCAATATAGGAGGAAGGTATTACAGGTACCTAATATAAAATAAATACACTTCAAATTAAGGCTCAGAAAAGGTATTATTTGTTGAATAAAAAAAGGAATAATCAAGGAAAAAGGGGTCCCCGTAGCCGAATGGGTAGGTGTGAAACTACCACTCGGAAGTGCGTAGTTTCAAATCTTCGTGCTTGAAAGACTCATAGAAAAGGTATTTTCTCATAGCGGTCGCCCCTCAACAGGCAATGGCAAACCTCTGAGTCTATTTCTGCTATGAAAAAGCTCCTCATAGAAAATATCTGCCCTTCGGAGTCGGCTTGAAACTGTAAGTCTCACTTTCCTGCTAACTGAGGTTGGTAAAAAAGGCGAACAGATTTCCATAGCACATTGAGACGTGTATAAAATAAAATAAATAAAAAATTTAATAAATAGTTCACGCGTTAGCGAAAAGTGTAAGTTGCCTTTAATGCATTTGGAAATGGTTAAAAAATTTTTAATTTTATATTTAATAAAGAATGATTGTGCAAACATCTGTGTCGTCTGTTTGGCTTTAAATCTTGGCCTTTGCGCGGTGTAAATCGTTATTTAGCATCTAACCACTAATTTATTCGTCGCCAAGAGCAGCTGAAAGATGGTATGAAAACTAAATTCCACAAGTAGTGACAGGCATTCGAGTTTTTTAGTAGGCAATTAGCGAAATGAAATTTTTCATAGCTCAATTAAAATGTAAAGTCTCTTCGGGACAGGAATAGTAATGTGCACTTTAACAAAGATCTTTCCATATTTTTACATACAAATATTTAAACTCTTATATTCTCCAAATTCCACTTCAGACGACAAAGATCAGAAGAAATCGCAAAAGGTGCTCGCCGAACTGGAGAATATCGACGATGAGTGCGATCAAAACGACATTGCTTTCGTGAAGATCGATGACGATAGTGAGGCCAAGGAATGGGGTATCGATGAGATACCATCGATTGTCTTCTTCGAGCGTGGCATACCGCACATTTACGAAGGCGACTTGATGAAGGAGGACGAACTCTTGGGTTGGTTGGTACATCAGAAGCGGCACTCGGAGATTCCGGAAGTCACCGATGAGATGAAAGACAAATTGGTTGAAAATACTGAACATTTGGCTGTTATTTTTTGTAAGTTTACAACAATTTTTGCCTTTCATGAAAATTTTTTTTTCACGATTTTCGATATAACTGTCATAAAATATTTGGTAAGCACTGGGCTTTGAGTTGGTATCTCCTGCGATTAATAAGACGAAAAATAACGTGATTCATTTTAGAGTTGCAATATACAATTTTAGTTAAAGAATTGTTTGGGGAAAAAGAAATCCATTACTTTACCATAAAATTCAAAATATCATTTAAGATGATTTTTGGATGATCCGATTGGGGTAAAATATGCAGCGTTTTGTGGTAAAATTTGTTGCCATTTTAAAGGTAGCTTCATAATGCCTCTCTCATAGAAGTCTTGGTTCTTATAGGCAAGAAACGCTAGTAATCGAGTTTCACAATCTTCTCTATATACTGATTTCTCATCACTCAGGAAGTTTTTCAATGAGAGGAAAAGGTGGTAATCGCTTGGTGCCAGGTCCAGACTATATGGTGGATGCATTAAAACTTCCCAATCAAGCTGCCGGGGTTGTTGAAAGTATGGTAGACAGTTTCTTTCAAGTCCCTCCAAATACCCCGTAGAACTTTTCTGGCTGTTGTTGTTGTTGTTTAGAATCATAAACATTCCCCGTACACATATGGGGAATGCTACTGGAAGGACAGTGCTTGGCCGGATACAAGTCCGGGTCGTTCCGGTAACGTAGAACCGACTGTCGTGGGAACGAACTTTTCTGGCCGTTAATCCTGGTTTGACCACCGTTTGAGCTGCTTCATCACGCTTTGAGCACGATCGTTCCCGCACAGTATTCCCATTTCTCATGCCCAGTCACCATCCGTTAAAAAAATGTGTCGATTTCAACCCGTTTGGCCAAGGTTTCGCATACAGAAATTCGATAAGTAATGTTTTTTGGTGTTCATTGGTGTGACATCCAGACATTGAGCTTCTTTTTGAATTCGGCTTGGCGCAAGTGATTTAAAACTGTTTTATGGTCAATCTTTAGCTTCTGGGTGATGCTACGACTACTAAAATGTCTGTCAGTTTCGATTATTTCTGTGATTTTATCGACATTTTCGACAAAGAAGCGACGAAGTGAAGCCTAGCGGTGTAGATTCAAATAACGAATTTCCTAGGATTTTCCCGGTATTATTTTAATAGTGCCATGGAAAATGGAAATTGTGGTATTGATGCCTCTTGAACTGCGTTTAAGTTTTACCGAGCTTAGGTGATTTAAGTATTTTCTTGCTGTTAATTTTGTTGTTGTTGCAGCAATACTAAGCCCTGTCAGCGCATTGTAAATGATCGGTCGTCTTTATCTAGCTCAGCTAACGGTAATCACAGGAAACTTGCTGTTTCGACAGTTTGGGTCCAGAGGGAGAGGACTGTTAGATGACTGGGTTTGATGGGGCATGTAAAAAGGTGGTTAGTGGCGTGCGGAGTGCCTGGATAAGTAGGAATGAAATCTGCTACAGTCTCCAGAAAGTAATTGTACCAAAGTTACGCGGATCTCTCGGGGTAACTGGAGCTCTTCATCTGCTATGGGTGGTGGTTGGACTTCGATTACGGCATTTGGAGGTCGGGAGCTTAAGAAGGTAGTAAGGGTATCGTCGTTTATTGTCTGTCTAAACCCTGTCCAGTCCAGTCCGGTCCGATTCGTTCTGTCCTGGAACTTGTCGGCGTAGTTGACGTGCCTGGGATGCGGCTCTGGATCAAGTAGATGTCTATAGGGGTGAAGCCTGCGGTAGCTCTATGGCAGAAACTGTTTGCTGAGCAGTTTGTTCTGCTCCTTTACAGGTAGCATCGTTACGTATGTGTTGTAAAGGGGACATCATTGGCTATAGTTGTGGTATCTTAATATCAGACGTGATACAAACTTTCGGCCACTAAAGCGCTGAGCGGGCCACTAAGTCTACTACCGAAAGACCTTAAGAACCAAAATGTCACGCACTATAAATATGGAAGTAGTCATAACTGCGTTCTTTAATCTATGATTTCGTGCCCGGAATTTGTGGTATATTTTCACTGAAAGCCAGGCGGCTATTAAATTCCTGAAAAAAACGTTGTTGACTTCAAAAGTGGCGGTGAAATATCGTCAATCACTTAACCAAATGGCTGAGACATTTCCTACGCACATCGTCTGGGCTCGAGGCTATTCCTACATATAGGATAACTGTGTGGCAAACGAGCTCACTTCCTTAATTGGTACTGACATCAGACATACACCAGATATAATTCTACTAACTAGCAAAATGCGTACCAACAAAAAATGGTTTCTCATTGTAGCAGGAGCCCACCTGCCAAGTGGCTCTGCAACTTTGACCGAAAATAAGTGCTCACCTCAAAACATTCATCTAACAACCATCACTGGAAGTAGTTCGATTGGCGGACTCGCTGCCAGGCAGGAGATGCCTTAAAAGCACCTCTGTAGATGTGATGTGGAGGAGTGAAAAGGGAGGAAACGGTACAACGTTTTCTCTATCACTGCCTGGCACCAAGAATATCAGGTATCTTTTTGCTCTATTGGACCTAAGACTTTAAGACTAAGAGTTTCATGTGGGCGCGATGATGATGATATGTGTCACAGCGCTCGGATTTCTGAACATAGGGAATTCGTTTTAGAGTACTTTTTGGCTAAATAACCATGGAGGTACTGAAGACACGTAAAATGCGACTGGTGCTGCCTGGTGTCTGGAGGGAAACTTCAGATCTACTCAAGTCTGCGGTATTATGCGAAAAAGAATGGATAATTGGGAAAAGATGACGCCGCGGTTACTAGGTTACGGACTGAGAAATTCAAAAGCAGGCTGCTTAAAGGATTCTGGAGCTTGCTGCTTCACAATATGTTGCGGTAGTGGAAGTAAAGGCTGTATTCCAAATAAATGGTTCCAGGAGACTGTGAGGTTTATGGGAACGAATCGGCCGAATCGAAATGAAATGAATTAGAAAGGCGCTAATCTTGCAAGCCAAACTCAGAGACTATTCGCGCAACCAGAATAAATAGCTGTAGAGCAACTAAGCGACTCTTCGAAAGACCGCATAGAGAAGTCGCGAAATTAATTATGAGACGGAAAAAAGAGAGGTAGATCCCAAGTAGCACTAGTAAGAGGCAGATATGAGCCACATTTTTTTATTTATGTGAAACCAGTCCTTAAGAACATATTTAAGCTTTGTAATGCTTTTACCAATGCAGGCGTAAGGTTTTCCACTGTCACCGCTTCTCTTTGCCAATTGACCCTACACAAAAGAGGAATGATAAGGAGTATCACCAGACATATTGAGGACCTGGACTTCGACGAAGACCTCCTCTCTCATAACCAACAGTAATACACAATTTTATATGAGGGATACCTAATGAATGAAAAAAGCAGGCTTTGAAATGCATTTCTAGCTCAAAAACCCGGCAGCAAATTTGCTTCTGTATTGCAGCTGGTCTTAGCTTTGTCTTTTATCTTGAGAAATCTTTCAAAAATGATTTTGTGTTTAAGAGTTGACTTTTTTTTAATCATAAAAATTCTAGATTTCTATTTAAGACATTCTTCGACTGAATTTCATGAAAGGTACCCAGAAATGTAGCGAAAACAATTAAGTCCAGCCACATTATAACATATATGAATTTCTTTTTAGACGACAAGGACGATAAACAAGACATTCGCGTGCTCAACGAACTGGAGAACATCGATGATGAACTTGAAAAGGAGGGCATCGTAATTGTGCGTATTGATAACGCCGCCGAAGCTAAAGAATACGGCTTGGATCACTTGCCCGCACTCATTTACTTCGAGAACAAGATACCAGCTCTGTACGAGGGTGACTTGATGAATGAAGATGAAGTATTGGAATGGTTGATTTTACAAAAGCGTACCGCTACCATTGAGGAAGTAACCGATGAGATCCTGGTCGGCCTGATCAACGATCACGAATATGTAGTGGTCTTCTTCACTGGCCCTTGTGAGCCTGGCGAAAAATGCGACAAAACTTTGGGCGCATTGGAGAGTATTGACGATGAACTGGATGAGGCGGGCATCATTTTTGTCACCACCGAGGACACAAACATCGCTAAGAAGCATAACATCAAGAACTATCCACAATTGGTATTCTTCAGAAATCGTGATCCGTTAGTATTTACTGGTGATTTGGATGATGAGGACGAGGTGTTGGCATGGATCACCGACGAAGATACGCTAGAGATTCCTGGTAAAATTGAAGAAGTAAACACCAAAATGTTGGATAAGATTCTGTCGGAGAACGATCATGTCGTAGTGTTCTTCTGTAAGTAGAAGCTGAATTGGTCGGTATTTGAATAGCTAGAAACTCTCATCGCTTTCTTATCACTTGCAGATCGTGAAGGTGATAAGCGCGCACAAAAAATCCTAAACGAATTGGAAAATATTGATGATGAATGCGAAGAGAAGGACATTGATTTCGTGAAGACTTCCGATCCTGATGTTGACAAGGAATACGATTTGGCTAATTTGCCAGCATTGGCATTCTACAGACACAAATTCCGCACAATCTACGATGGTAAGCACTCAGAAGCTCTGCGTAAACAAAAATTGTGTAATCTTCAATTCTTGCACTTAAACTCCTTGCAGGCGATCTCATGAAGGAGGAGGAAATTCTGGATTGGGTAATTGATCTGCATGAATCGACGGCTGATGTTATCGAATCTGTGGATCGTAAAACTTTACAAGTTTTAATCAATGACGTCGAGCACTTGGCTGTATTTTTCTGTAATATAAATTTTGCAAATTCACCATTTCGCTTTTACTAAAATTTTACTAAATTTTTGCAGATGATGACAAATGTGAATCGTGCCCGCAAATCTTGGAGGAATTAGAGACCATTGACGATGATACGGACAAACAGGGCATACAATTTGTCAAATCGAATGATGTGAAGTTGGCGCATGAAATCGGAATTTTCGCATTCCCCGCCTTGGTCTACTACGAGACAGGCGTGCCAATCATGTATGATGGTGAGTGGGCCAGCTATGAGTGCGGAGAGCTCAACTAAGAGTCCTACTAACAACTGATGTGTTTTTGTTTTCTCTCTCTCTCTCTCTAACAGGTAATCTCAAAAATGAAAATCGTGTGTTGCAGTGGTTGATCAATCAAAAGAGTGAGTGTTCTTTGTTCGATATTAGTTTTTGTTTTACTTTGAGAACATACATACAATTCTGTTCCCACTCCTCTCACACTCTACACTCACACATACAAGTTACAAGGCATTTTTACCACTCAGTACATTTAGCAGGAAATTCCATGAGAACCTCCATTCATTTAACTGATTTATTACCAATTACACAAAACTCAGTCTATCTACCATAGTGAATACACCTATTGAGCATTGATAAAACATAACTTTGTTGACTTTGTTAGCGCCATACATTGAACGTATGGCTAAGAGAATTATCAAAGCAATTCTGCCAGTCTAGGCCATGGGCAAGAGGTGCGTATAGTTGAAAATGAAATTTAAATTTGAAGTTTACTCACACACCCTTCTATTCATGTGCATTTTACTCTAAACTCTAAACCAACTCTACTTACTTTTGAATAAAATCCCGCACAGTGTTTAAAACCCTAATTGCATACAAAAAAAAACTTTGAAATTGAACGACTTTTTCAATGGTTTTACGAAAATGTTGATCAAACCAACTGTTGTTGATACAGGCGAGGATGATGATGAGGATGAGGATGAGGATGATGATGACAATGACGAAGATGAAGACGATGATGAAGATAATGATGATGATGACGAAAACGACATAAAAATAAAACGAAGAGCCAAAAAGGCACAACGAAAACGATACACCGATAACGACGACGAAGACGACGACGATGACGAAGACGACGACGAGGACGAGGACGAGGACGAGGACGACGACGAGGACGAGGATGAGGATGAGGACGAGGACGAAGATGAGAACGATGAAGACGATGACGATGACGAAGACGATGACGATGACGACGACGATGACGACGACGACGAGGATGAAGATGAAGATGAAGATGATGAAATTACAAAATTAACTTACCCAAAAACCGATAAAAGTAAAGAAGAAAGACTTAAACGTTTAAAGAAAAGTATAAGGAAACACAAATCCGACGATGATGACGATGATGCAGACGAAGACGATGACGGCGACAAGATCAATAAAAAATATAAATTGATCAGGCGTAGAGTTTCACACGATGATAACGGAGACGATGAAGAGGATGATGATGGTGATGATGATGATGATAAAGATGATGATGATGATGGAGAGCCTAACATGCGAGTGCGATATCGTAAGCCGGGGTCGAGAAGGTTGAGATTTAGAAAAATTGTATTTAAAAGTCGACTTATTGAGAAAGAGGATGATGATGACGATGATGATGCTAATGGAAATGATGAGGATGATGATGATGAAGATGAAGATGATCATCCAAAATACAAGAGAAAACATAGAACGCAGAAAACAAGAAGCAAGAAGAGAAAATTGGATAGAGATGACGATGAGGATGATGATGATGAGGATGATGACGATGAGGATGATGATGACGAGGATGATGATGATGAGGATAATGATGATGAGGATGATGACGATGAGGATGTTGACGATGAGGATGATGATGATGAAGACGATAAAGAGAAAGATATTAAAAAAGGACGCAAATCCAGAAACAAACGCAAGCTGCACAGAAAGAAAATTAATGACGATGATGACGAAGATGACGAAGACGACGAAGACGAGGATGAAGATGAAGACGAGGATGAAGATGAAGACGAGGATGAAGATGAAGATGACGATGATGATGAAAACGAAGATGAAGATGAGGATGAAGATGAAGATGAAGATGATGATGACGATGAAGATGAAGATGAAGACGAAGACGGAAATGAAGATGATGATAACGATGAGGATGATGAGGATGATGACAATGAAAGAAAGTCCACTTCAAAATCTCGGCGAAAAGACAAGCAGCGCAAATCACAACATGATGATGATGATGACGCTGACGACGACGAAGAAGATGACGACGATGATGAAGACGATGACGATGACGATGACGATGACGACGACGAAGAAGACGATGACGATGATGATTTAAAAAAAAGAAAAAGCAAAACAGTAAAGCAACATAAAAAATCAAAAAGAAACAAAAATGACAAAGACGACGATGATGATGATGACGACGAAGAAGACGACGACGATGATGACGACGATGAAGACGATGACGACGACGAAGAAGATGATGACGATGATGATGTAAAAAAAAGAAAAAGCAAAACAGTAAAGCAACATAAAAAATCAAACAGAAACAAAAATGACAAAGACGACGATGATGATGATGACGACGAAGAAGATGATGACGATGATGATGTAAAAAAACGAAAAAGCAAAACAGTAAAGCAACATAAAAAATCAAAAAGGAACAAAAATGACAAAGACGACGACGATGATGATGATGATGATGACGACGACGACGCTGACGACGACGATGATAACAATGACGATGACAACGACAATGACGATGACGACGACGATGACAAGAAAGTTAAAAGATCTCGAAAATCGCAAAAATCCATAAAGCCTCAAAAAATCCATCAGGCTAATGAACTTTGCAACGAACGATTCATAGATAAATTAGGTAAATCTTTAAAAATATTGTTGCCAACCGAAGATTTAGTCTTGTGGCATTCCCCACCCCTTCCTCTATTTTTGTAATCTTTGTACTTATGTATGTATATAAATTTCCAATTCACAACTCAATTGCAATAAAATTATACAACATCATCATAAATAAATATGTATGTGTGTTTCTTAACCGATACAGGGTACTTAGTGTCCAAGCATAATCGTGCAATGCCGAAAAGCGCAATACACAATCGTTTTTTACCGAAGGCTGAAGGTAAAACAAACGACTTTCTCATGTTTTGGCACAAATCAGCAACAGTAAATGCTTTTGGTGTGCGAGAGTAAATACATAATGCATACATACTTGTAATTACAAAAACAAAAATTGTGTCTAAATAAAGCTATGCACCAGCTGCTTTGCACGACTGCGCACGACGCCTCCCAAAAGTAGTCTACGTTCAAATCGTTCGAACTACGTACATACATTTCAATGGGTGATTTTCAAGAATTTTCGTCGTGAAATCGAACAAATCTAATTCTCAAATTTGGCACACTTATAGGCTGGACAAAAGCTGGCTGACGGATTTTCGAAATCGCTACGCGAATTGGAGCATAAGTAGAAATCCGCTCCAGCTTTGAAACGTAATCATAAGGGGACGGCTGCCTTGAATGTTTCGGCGCCTCGACATTTTATTACAATTTGGGCAACCAGAGCAATCTGGGTAGTTCACTCCCAAATGACTTGGCCTAATATGTATCGACGTACTATTAAAATACTTCGACCAAGTTGCCTAAATCTCAGCTAGCGAGAGCAGGACTATTAAGGAGAAGAAGCTGAGATCATTCCACTTTATCCTCCAGAAAACTGCTGTAAGGACTTGAAGTAGTACCAAATCTCACCGCGTTGATACCTGCCGGTGAAGAGAGGCGCCCACCCACTCCGCCCCGACTGTTCTGTCGCTAAGCAGTCTATAGATTAGCACGATAAGGCTGTTTCGAGCCCAAAGTTTCATACAACTAAGTCCGAAATAAAATCCAATTTTTATGCGTGAGGCTCACTATGTTACTCCATTTTGGGAGGCGTTACTAGGAGTGGTGGTGGTGGAGGCGGTGGGTGTGTTGTTTGAACCTGACACAACCCAGACCCAATTAGCACAAACGATGATATTTTGATACATCACTTTTGGAACCACTACTTTTTATTAGTCGAACCATCTTGATTTTACTACAATATGTATCTGCCTATGTCGTGTTTTTTCTTTTCTGCAATTTCTTTCAAGTTGACCATCGTGAATTCCCTCGGCCATTCTATGTAGTAGAGCACTCAGATTGGACACTCACGCAGATAATGGAAGACTGTTTCCTTAGATTATTTTTGTTTGCAGCTTCTACGGCCGTTGTACGGCCACCCCATCTCACTGGCGTGGTCTCCTAAAGGCCTGGGGCCGGTTATTGCAGACGTATTTCTGAATATGTCTGTTCATGGTCTTCTTAACAACTCGTCAGTTCGGGATTCGTTGAAATTGGCCCACTTTTATTTTGACATTTTGCAGGCATCCATGTTAGTCCATCTGTCAACGACCTGTTTATGGAATAGCGAGAACATATCACTTTTATGCACGCCTTGAGGATAACCTATTCCTACCGCTTCGGATTCGTTATAGGATGACCTCTATCTTACCAGTTCATCAGCTTCCTCACTTCCTTCTATGTTCCTATGGCTAGGTACTCAGTTGATGTCCCAGCGAGTGATGTCTGTCGTGCGCGCTAAAGCATTAAATTCCTTTAGGCATTGTCTGATGATTTTTGGATTGGTTGTAGGTGACTTTAAAGCTAAAATGGCTTCATGACTATCTGGAAGAGTTCTGTATAGCAAGCCATGAAGGTAATGTTTAGATTACCCTGGACCAACCTGTGTATCAGTGACAAATATTCTGTATAACGCGGTTTATATGTCAAGTTCTTCCTTCTTTTCGTTCTATTATTGGGGGTTATTGTAAACCAAAGGCTCATCAATTCAATGAAACTCGTAAAGAACTGCAGTAGAAAATCAATTTTTGCACACAATGAAAACCGGGCTCGGTGCAAGTTTCAAGATTTTCGCATACAAATTTAAATAGTTTTTTTTACCGACAGCAATCCAAATTAATTTGCTTTTATTATATTAATTAAATATACTCCCTTTTTTTGTCGGGAAAGACTAGCCAGTACAGCACTCAGACACAATTAAGTCCATTGTACTGCATTCGGATTCCCTTTTTAATTTTCTTTAAATCTACCCGATCTCCGAAGAAAACTGAGTAGATCTTGTGGTGCCAAGGAGCCAAAGAGGTCGCTTCTTAACACATCAGTGCCAAAGACCTCAAGGCTGATTCGAGATAAGGCCGGGTAGAAAGTGGTCCGCCGTCTCATTCTCCTCTCTACGTGCTGGGCAGAATGCATTGTCTGAGATACCCACCCTTTCCACGTGCTTTTCTCATAGGAAGTGGCCCGTCATCAGTCCAACCAGCTCCCTAGAGTCCCCTCTGCTAAGTGACAGGAGGAACTGCGACAGTCGGTCGGGCATGACAGGTAACATCATTTTTGTCCATCTGCAGCCTCTCTCAGCCTGCCAAGCTCGTTTGTGGATTATCGTAACCCATTTGCTAACCGTGGCTATGCTGGTTTCAGAAGAGAGTGGCAGAGCGGTCCAAAGAAATTGACTTCAGAGCCCACCCAGCTACTTCCACTAAATTCATTCAGCTGAGTCAATTCAACAAATGTCATTACCAGAATAATCAGTGTTACGATCATTCTGAAGATCTTTGTTAATTAGTTAACAAAACTAGGAACCAATTATGGTGTACATATGTATTTTATTTTTTTATTTTATTTTTTGTTTTTTTATTATATATATTTTTTTATTTATTTATTCGAAATATAAATTAGAAAACTACTAGCTATTTTAGATCATTTTTGATCAGCCAGTTAGGCAGCCCAGCCTATTCGAGTATTTTTTTTTTTTTTTTTGTTGCGTAACTCCAGTTTCGTCCAGTCTATAGGTGTGCCCCATGCGTATCAGCCCATACTGAAAATACCAAATAATTAACCAATTAATTGAACTACGAAAACTCATGAAATAGCCTCATAGGTATGTATGAGCCACGCTGCGAACGTACACTTCTGGAAGGAAAAGAGAATTTTGAAAATTTTGAAAACTTTGAGTGAACTTTGCATTCCACCTTTGATATCTACACTAACAAAATCTATGTTTTCGTTATTTACCCCGCTCCCTTCATCCTAGTATTGTTGTTGTTGTTGTTGTTGTTTGCATTAACTCTACTTAGATGTGTTGAAGTTTGCCAAGTTATCCGATCCCCTCTTTAGTACCTGAAATTTTCCCCTTTTGCCTAACTGCACCACACAATAGTTATCGAGATGCATACATAAATAAATGGAAATAAAGAAATGCAATTTTCGCATTTTATCAATTAATATTTGCTACAAGTAATCAATGGTCCTAAGAAAAATAACAACTACATTGATCAAAAAAACATAGCTGACACAATGTTTTTATGAAAAAACCTTTACTTGATTTTTCGAGCGTATAAAATTATGAAAAAAAAATTTTAAATATTAAAAAGATTTTTAAAATCAATGAAAATACATTTTTTTATATGAAAATAATAATAATATGTAACTCTTGCGTTGACGTTTGTGGAAGATTTATTTGAGTTTATTATTTTATAAGTAATTGTTTTATTTGTTTATTAATAATACTTATTTCTTATGTCTAAAACTAAAGCAAATCAATAATCTTTCTATAACACAAATTATGGTCATGTGAAAGCTGAAAAAGCAAAAGAATGCATTTCAAAAGCAATTCAAGCCACAATCAACAGAAAATAAAACATGAAGAAAATAAATAAAAATTATAAAACAATGTGAAATAGAATTACATACAATTTGTGAACAACAAAATTAGCTACTCGTACATGAATTGAATTCGATTGAATCGCTTAGCATACTTAGTTTTTAGAAGAATGTCAGCATCAAAAGCATTTTGTCAGTTATACGTTTTATTTGAAGCAATTGCGAGATGTATGTGTGAGCATACAACACAACGTGTACTGTGCAGTAGTAGTAGTAGTAGTAGTAGTAGTCGTAGAGTAGTAGGTGAAGCACGCTTTGCGCCAAAATCTATTTTTCAAAATTTTAACTTGAAAAAAGCACAAAACATGCAAACGAGGAAAACAAAATAAAATTTAAAAAAATATATATAAATTAAACTGAATTTTCTAAGTAAGATTTTACTAACTTTCTGTGGTTCTTGATTACTATTAAATATTACTTTAGAACATTTATGTTGCGAATTAAATACAAAAAAAATAAGAGAACAAAAAAAATAAAATTTTTAAATAATGTGACTTTGTTTGTACGTGTGTACAACCTGTTACTTTTTAGTAATATAAAGAAACAAAAAAAAAAACGAAATTTTAAACTAAAAGAAATAAACAAAAATTGCATTTTAGACAAACTCTGGTCGACAAGCCAACATTTCTGAACTGTTTCGTTTTGACTTTCGTGTACTTTTTCTACTACTTTTTGCGCTCTCTCTCTTTTTACTTTACTTTGTAACATTTTTGGATTGCATATATTTTGTTTTGTCATTAAAAGATCTTTAAGTAATAACCGAACAATTTTCTATGGCAGTTATGTAGAGAAGTGCTTTGTTGGAAGCCTTGCCAATGTTTTTTTTTTTGTTTTTTTTTTGTTTGTTCTTTAGAAGCCACTACTATTTTTGAGAAACAATCTGACAAAATGTTTTTGTTTGTTTGCACACAGATGACGAATGTTTCTATGTTGGATTGGGTCACGACGGCAGTTCAGCACGACGTGGCATTAATTACGCACCAAACGTTTACAAACCATTCCAATGTTGTCCTACTAAACTGGAAAAATCTACAAAAGTTCCTAAAATGACCGCACAGCGCATCGGCCATAGCAGCAGCGATGCGACAGACAAACGTAGTGGCAATTTCCAATTTGGGCCAGCAGCAACCACCAAAAACGACGCAGGCGCAGCCAGTAAGTCAGCAAAAGTCAGCTATAAAAAGGATAAAGAGCAGAAGAAACCACTGAAGCGTACCGTCGTCGACGATGATGATGATGATGATGATGATGAGGATGACGACGATGATGACGATGATGATGACGCAGTGCCAATGGGCAAGGTCTCCTACACTAGTCCACGAAAAACCGGCGGTGCATCAGCTAAAAAATCGAGCAGCAGCAACAAACAAGTAGCTAACGATAAATCCTATGACAATGGAAAATCGGCGAAAAAGGCTCATGCTAAAGATGGCGATAAATTGAATGTGAAAAGCGGTATGTTCGGCTTTGGCAGATACATTATCTGGTAGATGTGTGTATGTAAAGCCAGATTTGTGTCGTATTGAATTGTTTCGTATACTACATATGTATGTATATATACCTACATGCATATACATATACATGTACATATATACATATACATATACATCTACATATACATATATACATATATAACATATGTCAAATGCACATGCATGCATGTATGTAATGTCGTCGCCGTGTATATATGTATGCTAATGCACGCACGTATTTAGACCACACACACACACATATATACATACATACATATATGTATATGCATTTGTGGAGAATGTTCGTGGAGACATTTTTTCCTGTTTTTATGTGTTTGTTTTTCTTCTTCTCTTTTCTTCTGTATTTTGCAGGCCTTAATTATTTGCATAAACGACTAAAAAATCTATATGACCTTTTTCAGGATATCTCTCTATGGGAATAAGGAAGCAATATAATTGAAAAGAAATTAAAATTAAATAATTAACTCATACACACACACACACATACACCCTCATATGTATACAATGAGAAAATAGAAGGAACAATTGAAAAAAATGTCACACTAATAATAACTAAAAATCGCAAACGACAGCCTAATAAAATCAATAGCCAAGCCCCCAAGCACAAGAACATCAATTAAAATATGTAAAAAAAAACAAATTCCTTATTGTCTGGAAAAATACTGAACAATAAAATAGTTCCTAATTAATAAAACTATTGTATAAATAGCACTAATACAACCCAAAAATTAATATAAAAAAATTTTCTAGCAAGAAAAATTACGCAAATACTATATAAGACAAATTTTGTATAAAAAGTGACCCAAAAACACAATTCCTTAGTTCCTTAACTCTTTTGCATCACTCAACGGAATAATCTGCGAACAAAAACGCTCTCTCGTATCACAAAGAACGGAATAGTCCGAGCGAACAAAAACGCTCTCTTATCAGCATGAGCGTCCGCGTGAACAAAAACTCTCTCTCGTATCACAAAGAACGGAATAGTCCGAGCGAATGAAAACGCGCTCTCGTATCACCAGGAACGGAATAGCCGGCGCAAAGCCACCTTGAGCCGGCGCGAGCAAAGACTCTCTTATCACCAAGAACGGAATAATCAGCAATAAATTATAATTTTTTGTTTTTGTTAAAGTTTGAGGAATGTAAATTAGTTTGGTAATCTTGTAATATTCTTTTTCATTAGAACAAGCAGTAAAAGTCTTGCCGACTCAATGTATTTTAAGTACATCGCGCATTTCGTTAGGTGATGCAAAAGGGTTGAAAATTAGCGCACCTACTCTAGGAGTTAAAGCATTAATGTTGAGTTGTATAAAACAAGTGCTCCTAGATAAATTAAAGACCTAAAAGAACTCATGCAAAACAAAAAATTGGCATAAAACCCGGCTGACTAAACTAAAATTATACTTTTCATAAAAATTATACAAAAGAAATTCACACAAAACATAATTGGCATAAAATAGTTGAACTGCTGCGGCTTGCAGAATACAAGCACCAAAATTATATTAATTTTCTTAAAAAAGTATATAAAAAAAAACGAGCGCACATATAAATTTTCCTCATTGAGCACTGGAAAGGTTTATATGTATGTATGTTTTTAAGCACTAAGAAAAAAACACATCTTGCGCGAAGAGAGAAAATACATAATTCTATTTCCCATTGAGAAAACCTTAAAAAGGAGGCAAAAAAGTGAACAAAGTCAATATTTCAAATAATTTTATGTGGCTTTAGAACGGAGCTGCAATTCCAGCCGCGCAAAAGTTAGGTTAGAAATTGCAAATAAAATCAAATAATGAAATCTAAAAAATGTTTCAAGAAATTTTTAAGAGCAAACATGCGCGCCAATAAACTCCAAAGTGGTATTCACTATATGGCGCCAAAAATGTAACCAAAAATAATGAAAAAATAACCAAAGTTAGAACCAAAACTACAAACTAACAAAGTAAAGATTTTTTTAAATGTATTTTTCGAATTGTTAGGTTATTGAATATAAAACTTGAAAGTAAAACTTTATAACTGTCAATTCAAAACAATAGCTTTCACAAGAATATCGAAAAATCGACGTGTTCTTGCACGTAAAATTTTATAAATGTTAATTCACTACAATAGATTTCACAAGAGAATCGAAAAATCGACATGTTCTTGCACGTCCGATTTTATTTCACAAACTATTCACATATAGCGAATACCACTACCAGTTACGTAAATATATACATAAATATGAGTGTTATTGCAAACACAAAGAGAAGATTTATTGGCGTTTCAAAACGGGTGAGAAAAAACAGGATAAAATGAGCAACGTTAAATATTTTTCCTTTCAATTGAGCTGTAGAGCCATCACTAGCAAGAGCTTTTTTTTAAAGAAACACATAAGTACGTTGAAATACAAATATATGTACATAAATACGTGTCAAAATGTACACATGAAGCTGTAAAATAAGATTGTCCGAAAAAGAAAAAAACAAAAAACAACACTACTGCCTTGAGAGACCACTTGCAGTGAGCGCAATACTCGCCAAATTAACGTAGAGTGCAGTAGCGCTCACATATTCACAGCCAACTTAACTGCATATGCGTATGTATGTGTTATCAAATGCGCTTCATTGAGGCGATGTACACATACCAGAAATAGGGAAACGAAATAACTGTTATGTTTATCAGTTAGAAATAAAATGAATTATCAAACATATACCGACCGCAGTTGTCTAAATGATGAACAATCAAACGCATATCATAACAACAACAATGAAAACCAAAGAAAAACCGCAAATTCGCAATACTATACAACAACACTTATTGCATATGTTCCACTACATTGCAGAGATTGTTCGTTCAACAGACAACTCAACTTTTAAATCCTCAAAACAAAAAAGCCTACATTTTTACTTGCACCTGTTTTTTATGAACTTAAAGCGTTTTCACAGCGAGTTTTTTAAATGAAAATGTATTATTTGTGAATTTGTAGTTAGTAATTGGTTTTTGTAAAACTAAAAAATATACATACTTATGTAAGTATATCTGCTTAAGTATATATTCGGAATAAATTGCAGCTAATACATTTTCGCTCTCTTGACTGCGCTGTGAATAACGATAACTTTGTATGTAACTTTGATTTCGCCTATTTTCAATTGTTTTTAATGTAAGCAAATCTTTTGATAGATTTCATTAAGAAGAATTCTCTCTCAACTTCATAAATATTTACGTGCATTTTTTTTGTGTTACTTTTGCCGTTACTCTTTTGTATTGTACTCAGCTTGTCCTCTCATTTGTTTGTATGCACCTTCCACCTACGCCTAATTTAAGCAATATTTTGTTGTTTCTTTTTTTTTTCACCGATCCGATTATAATTCAATAAAAAAGCGAAAATAAATTAAAACTTTGTTCAAAGTGAAGGCAATTTGCAATTAAGTAAAGAAAATGAAAAAAAAAACCAAAAATATTTTAGCGATACTCGTTGTCAGTTAACTATTTTAATTTTTTATACTGTTTTACTACAAACGTAACTATTTACAGACTATTATTGTTAATGAAGAGAAAAAAATACTTATGTACTACTTGTTGAGAAATTTATTTTACAACTACAACACAATACTTTTGTAACTGTACTTAACACTTTTGATACTATTCATATACACATTTTGTGCCTTTTTGTGTACACTTTACAATGTAGGGGACTTGAAAATTTTATTTTTTTACAATTTAGCAATTTAATATATTTACAATACAAAATCAGTTAACTATTTTTTGCGCCAATAAGTGAGAAAACGAAAAATGCATTGAAATACTATGTACATATAAACAAAAGCAACAACATTGTAAGAAAAGCACATTGCAACAACACAATGCAATTGTTGATATACCCAATTTTCAAAACTTGTTTTCTGTTGCATACCGTTAAGCGTAGCGCAATAGCTTGTAAAGCCAAGTTTTTGTTTTTGTATTTTTTGTTTGTTTTTGTTTTTGGTTGAAAATAAAACTTGAAATTTGTTTTGTGTAAAAGAGCTGTCAAATGCAAACGCATTGCTTATAAAGCAAAAACTTGTCCAACGGTAGTTTGCATGCAACTACCGCTAGTTTTTTGCCAATTTATTTATTGTTGTGCCGGTATTCAAAATACCGTTAAACTCGCCATCTACTCATACTACATGCATATATATGTATGTATGTATGTAGATATGTGTAGACGCGTTGTTATGTTTTACAAAGTTTAAGCACTTGTTATAAACACATTTTTCTTAATTAATTTTAATTATGAGTAAAAAAAAAAGATTAACTAATGTATTTTTTCTAAAATGATAAAATTGTAATATTATTTAATACAATGTTGAACAATAGCGAGAAATTAAATATACAATAGAATATTTTAAACTATGGACCAAACGGTAGTCATTTCAAATGTCAAAATGTTAATTAATTTTACGCAACTTTATTAGTAAAATTGTAATCAAAACTGAGATTTGTAGAACTTTAATAAACAGATTTATATAAAAAAAAACTAAACCACAAACGCATTCAAACGCAATTTTGTTATAAAATCATTAAAAAAAATTCGTTTCCACGTCAACTGCAATTATTTATTTCGACGCTCATTCGTGACAAAAAAAAATTAATACAAAAAAAAAATAAAAAACAAACATTAAAAAAAATTAAAAAAAATAGAACAAAAATTAAAAAAAAAATAAAAAAATAAATAAATAAAAAAAAAAAATAAAAAAAAATATTACAATAAATAAAAAGTAAAAATAAAAAAAAAAATAAATGCAAACAAAAATAAATAAAATAAAATAAAATAAATAAAACGTAAAAATAAAAAATAAAATAAATTAAAATAAAATAAATAAAAAATAAAGTAAAACAAATAAATAATTGGCGCGTACACTTCTGTTAGGAGTTTGGCCGTGTTTCTCCTCCCATTTGTGGTGTGCGTCTTGATGTTGTTCCACAAAAGGAGGCACCTACAGTTTCAAGCCGACTCCAAATGACAGACATTTTTTATGAGCAGCTTTTTTTTATGGCAGAAGTACATGAAGAAAAGATTTTTAGAGGTGCACTACTTAGCATACCGTTATTCGACTCTGAGCAAATTTGGCAGATACATATGCCGAGGTCATTCGCTTTGTGTTTCACTAAGCTAAAGCTAAATTTTGTGAAGCACAAAACGAATGACGTAGAATCCAAGGTTCCTCTCAAAAAATGTTTTTTTTTCACCATACCTAACGAGCAAACCTAGTATCGCTTCCACGACAGTCAGTTCTACGTTACCGAAACGACCCTGATTTATATCCGGGCAAGGATTGTCACTCCAGCAGCATTCCCCGTAAGTAAAAATGGAGAATGTTTATGCTGCTACAACAGCAACAGTAAACTTGATATCTATCATCCTTGGCAAAAGTACACTCGGTGGCTGGCCATTGCTTGCGGAGGGGCGACCGCTACTAGAGAAACCTTTTTTCTACCATTTTGTTGTTGGCTCATTCGTGATATGGCATACAATATTTGTTAGCTGATTTATAATACAATAGTTTGAACTGTCATACGAGTTACATTTTCTTTGTCAGGACAACTAGCAAGTACAGCACTCAGACACAATAAAGTCCATTGTTCCGCACTCGGGTTCCGTTTTTAATTTTCTGAATTTTTAAATCTACCCGACCTCCGAAGAAAACTGGGTAGATCTTGTGTCGCCAAGGAGCCAAGGTGTTTGCGAAAACCTTAATTCTGAGCGAAGGCCGGGCAGACGCATAGAAAGTGATGCGCCATCTCATCGCGACTCTCCTCTCCACGTGCTGGGCAGAGAGCATACCATTTCCATGTGCTTCACCTGCCCCTAGAAAATGGCTCGTCTTCAGTCCAACCAGCTGCCTACAGTCCCTTCTGCTTAATGACAGACAGTAGGCCAGACATGACAGGTGACATCAGTTTTGTTCATCTGCAGCCTCTCTCAGCCTGCCAAACTCTCTTGTGCGTAATGCGTGAGCTAAGCATGACTCTGATGGAGTGTCAGAACGGGCCGAAGTAGTTGGCCTTAGAACCCATCCAAGCTAAAGAGTCATCGGTTTCGTTACCCGCAATACCCACGTGCCTACAGACGTAGTTCATCCTGGGTTTACAGAACTCAACTACTCTTGAAGTGGTTGGAGGGCTGTCTAAGGCCATAAGCGCAGCTTTTCTGTCAATGCAGATACATACAGATCTGCCTCTCCACCTGTATTCCTCAATAGAGTTCATTGCACCTTGAACAGCACACACTTCCGCTTGAAACACAGATGCATGTATTCCAAGAGCGAAGTGTAGCTTTGTCCCGCTGGATTCCACATAGACACCAAAGGTGGAACCATGCTTGGTCCTGAAGGCAGCCGTGAAAATGCGAAAACAGTATTTGCCGCACTCATTTTCAGAGTTTGACCGCAATTGAGCATAAAATCGCTGTCTTTTCTATTTTTTTTTTTATTGAAAACCTATCGATATCAGCAAATCATCGCACAGGTCTAGCGGATGTCACAAAAATGGATCTTCCAGCGCTGCCTTGTTGTTGTTGAAGTCGTTGAGTATTTCAGCTGAGATAATCCTAATTAGCAACTAGCGCCGTTTTACTACCACTGTTCTTATGTAGGGTATTGGTAAATTTTATATTTTTCATTTTTTTTTTTTTTTTTTTTTGAGTCAGATCCATTTCGTGAGATCCAAGTATAGCAGCAAACCTTTTATCTCAATGTCAGAGATTTCATTGATTTGCTGCAAGAAAGGCTCACCGAGAGAGCGAAGTCCTGCTTCAGCTAGACCTGGACATTCGCATAAATAATTGAAAATACTTTCTTTCACCTCCCCCGCCTGACAACTTCTGCAAATGGGAATGAAAGGAAGGTTAAGTGTGGGAGCATGGTCCCCTACTTTCTAGTGACCTGTAAGGCTTGCAGTGATATGTGAGATGCTTGGGCGATGATGCTCCTAACAGGTACTTCGTCCTCTGGATGTTGTAAGAGGGCCATGTTTTTCTTGTAGTGGTGCATGAAGTTAATTGCTCCTACCATCTTTCGGCTAAAGCCTAGTAGCTTAGCATAGTTTTGCTAAAAGCGTTGACATTCTACGTGGTATCTACTTTAGATCTTAATAGAAGTCAGTCCCCATCTGGTATCCCTAGAGACCAAAGTGCCTATGAGTGGCTTAATGCCAGCAGGGTTAACCTAACCCATCGAAATCTGCTGCGAAATAAATTAAAATAAATAAAAGTAGATGCCGGCTTTTAGCTGATAACAGTGAAACAAGAATTTTTTGTTGTTTTTGTTGTTATGTTTATATTGGCGCCAGTTGGACCTCCCTTGTATTCCCCAACGTAGACAAGGTCCAGCAATGGGTTCCCTCTCCAAGCCTTGCCAGAGCACTTTCGTTTATCCTCTAGACATGACCAAGCCAGCGCAGCTGCTGTTTCAATACGCTTCACTATGTTCATATCCAGGTATAGCTCATACAGCTCGCTGCTCTGTCGGCTACGGAACTCATTCTCGTATACGCGAAGAGCGCCAAAGATTACTTTGAATAAATTAGTCAATTTACAACCGCCATTCACAGCGCTGGATTAAGTAATTGGAGTTGACGTTGGAACGCACTTTTAGGATTTACTAAAATTTAAAATTCCTAAAATAAAAGACTCGATAGCTTAAACTAGTCATGCTAACAGAACCTGACCTATGCAACATAACCTGAAAAATTTCCAGAATTTTGCGTTGAAGAACTCATTAGATTATCAAAATTTTCATCAACATCTGCGTGAATTTTATCAGCGTAAATTTATAAAAAAATTAGAGCTAAAATCAGAAGTGGGCATGCCGTATATCCTTGCTGGATTAGATGCGTGTATTGAAATTTTCTTTTAAATGTAAGGGTTACACTAGTTAACAGCCAAAACCCCCTTGCAGCAGAACATCCAACTCCTCTGTGCAATCGACCGCTGAGTCCGAAAATTCATGTTTTTGAAAGGTTTTGATTAATGTCATCTTTTGGAAATACTCGTACATTACATTTAAAAAATAAGCAAGAATAAAATTTTAAGTCATTTTTCTTATCCTTCTTGGAATTTTCAAGGGATATGGTTAGTTTGCCTTTTTGATGGGTACATCCTTGCTGTGCTTGTTACTAGAAGAGCCAACTAATGATATCACAAAAATCGATTCTGTGTTGGCCACTCATTCAACTTGATTTAAGGGGTTATATACAGTTAGACGGCCGAAAAAAGCGAATTTTCCAGATTTTTTTTTTGAGGAAACCTTTAAATTTATTGATCTAAAAACTTGTATACCTTTATGTTATCTTTTAACTGTATTTTTAGAAAAGGTATTAGTGAAAATATTTATTGAAAAGGAGCTACAGCTGATCTCCGGGAGCTGCTCTCAAAAAAGACGTTTCGCGCTGACTACTATATCTCTGAACTAGATCCTCTTTTTTTTTCACGAAATGGCAGTTTCTCAAAAAAAATCGATTTTTGACCAAAATTTCGGCCTGAAATTGTTTAAAAAAAATATTTATATGTCAGAAAATTAATTACTAAAAAATATATTTAAGAAGCGCGTTAAAATCTGAGACTAATCGGTTTAGCCGTTTTTGAGTAATGTTGGTCACCGACTTTGAGAACACCATTTTGAGAAAAACGCGTCAAAGTTTGAAAAGCACTGCACTGCCGTTCTGGCCTTGTACTTTCAAGCACTCTGAAACGCCTTTTCAAATTTGCGTGTAACTTCGAAAATATTCACCGGAATGATATTACATTTTCTTTGTGTATTCTTAAATATGTGTACAATAAGAAAAATATATAAAAAAAAGTCGATTTTTTGAAAATTCTAACTCTGTATAACTCCTTAATGCTAAAAGGCCCAAACCGCGTACGTATAAGGTCTGTTCTGTCTGAAATAGAAAAATATCAAAAAAAAAAAACCAGTAACAATCTGGAAGTTTTACGAACCGCTGATGAAATTTTTGGCAGGAAAAATGACAAAAATTAAAAATTGTTTCACTTGAGCTACCTCGTTTTAAACTTAAAAAAATTCAGCAAAATGCAAATAACGAGCTTCGAAATCACATGATTTCATTTAGTCCACAATAATTTCTTCCATTTCATCATCGCTGTCAGATGAAGAGACTCCATTAGCGATTGCAATTCGCAAATTTTAATTCGACTTTATTTTTACTTCGCGATCAGCCGTTTTTAAATCGTGTTTATTTTTACTTTCCAACCAGCTGTTTTTCTCACTTGCAAATTCTCACAAGTACAATAAAAATTTATCCAGTAAAAACTTGCAACTTCCCCTCAAAACGAAATGTCATTAAGCTCTCTCACTTTCCCCTACTTTGCAAGTTTTTTTGGGTACGTGAACACCATAGATAATATGAACACCAAAACGTGATAATTTGTACAAACTAAATATTTGCTTCACGAAGAGACCTATAATAACCACGAATTTAGAAAGCAGCTGTGAATTTGTGTTCTCTTCTGAGCTGCATTGCAAAACGCATTAGCTCGCGATTGTTTTTTGTGAGACCCTCGTGTATGCATAATTTCCCTTCTGATTTGAGTCCAGCATAGCAGAGTTATAGTGGCCACTTTTAGCTTTGCTATTGTTAGCCACTGATTTGAATACTCTTGAGCGACTAGCAGAAGAGGATAGCTAAATAATAACAGCAGACCCAGTAGAGTTGCTCTGCTTACGCAGTCGAAAGGCGGAGCAAACTTATGAGAATGACACAGGCTACCACAAATATTTTCAATAGTTTCAGTGGGGGCTTAAGTAGCGCAATTTCACTGTGTAGTTGATCATTCAGCTTTCCCCACACGTTATTCCTTTATTTTCATCGCTTCTTTCCAGCTTCGCCATCTCAGCCGTTATTTCTCCAAACCGCTGCATCACTCGAAAGTTTCCACTGCACCAATAATTTTTTTTTTTTTTTGCATTTTCTGCCACCTCAAAGTTTACAGTTATCATTTATATGAAATTCTGAGATAGCATTGTTTTTTTGAGCTAGCCGAAATCTGATTTCTTCTTCGGCGGCGGTACGTAAAGAACGAGAACTGTTGCTCCATTGCTCTTGCATGCCAGATTGGTGGACAGCTCTCTCTGAGAATCTCGCTTCGATGCGGATTATTGCGAGACGCTCATCCACCGGAGTGAATGAAAGGACTTGACGGCAAAGTCTCTTCCCCACTATAAATTCAATACCGACTTTGCGCTCCTTTACACGGCAGCTGTGGTAAACTTCGCAAGGTCCAATGTTTTTCTTGCCTTGCTCTGTCCCCATCGCATCCCTTGGATGGCAGTGATGTCAGTTTTTGAGGACATCAACCAGCCATGCAGAGGCACCTTCCCTTGAGGGTCCGTGCATTCCGGATGTGGATTTAGTACGTCAAATATCTTTGGAAAACGTGATCAGTTCAAATTTTATGTCAGCTTTTGCTAATGAGTCCACCATTCACAATATAATGCAAAAACCATTCCCGTGTTATCGTTGGAAGAGTTAATCGCAAGTGAGCAAATCGTCGCTTCACCTGCCTTGGTTTGAAATCGTAGGAATGATGATTTTTTTATGCTTTCCATGCATTCCCATAGCTTTCAATTGATGGGCATTAATTATTGAGTTCTGCTTTTTTTAATTGGCGCAGTAATCGCATGAACAGTTTTCAATAAAGCGAGCCTCTCATTTCGTTCTCGTACTAACCGCCACCAATCCCCATATATAAATGGGGAATGCTGCTGAAATGACAGTCCTTGGCCGGATATAAATCCGGATCGTTTCGGTAACGTAGAACCGATTGTCGTGGAAACGACGTGATTTAGTTAAGGAAGTCGCTGCTTCTTTATTCGCTACAATATGTCTATGTTCCACTAAATTCACAGAGCTCACCATTCCAATGGCTGCCATAATCGCAGTTACAAATCCGTATCAAACTTTCTCTCGAACACTCCAAGGACCGCCTAGTCGGACATCGTCATCGTCTAAGCTTCGGCGCCACACAACAGAACGGACATTATGAGAGACTTATAAGTTGTGATTTTTGTTCGTCAAGAGAGGACTACTTCCAGGGAGGACTTTACTACTGAATGGCCTACTTAGTCCAAAGTAACACTCGTTGGCAAGCGAGATTCTACGTTGGATTTCAAGATAGACCCTTTTAATCGTGTTAGTGCTGGTTTCCAAGTAAGCAAAATTCGCTACTACAGTACAATCGTGATAGTCCGACATTTCTTAATCCGACACGTTCGGTAATCGGACAACCTCATAACGTCTATGGATGCAATTGGCATTATTTTATTTTGATCAGTCGTAGCAGAGCAGCAGAGGGGGATTGTGTTTTGTTTCCCGGTCACAACGTATTTGTCATTAAATTTGAACGACGCCAGTTCTCTCGCGATTTATGACGGTGTTGATGTGATTTTTTTCTGTCTTTTCGTGTCATTAAATGAAACCTTCGGTAGTCCGGAATATTTGATAATCCGACAACGAGTCGGTCCCGTATGTGTCGGACTATCACGATTGGACTGTACTTCAAAAATATAACTGCCAACAGTGACTGTTTGCTGGATTAGCCGAGATATTTCTTTTCGTTCTCCTTCACCCTCAGACCCATTCGCTTAACTTATTTATTAAGTCAGTCAAGAAAAGGCCGAAGTAATGACACAATTCTAATGTCCATAATTTCAATATCATCGAGAGCGACTTCCAAATCGGTAAACAGAAGCTGGATGTGCATTATTCTTCCCAGGCATCTTTCAAGTATTGGCATATTGCGATTATCTGGTCGATGGTAAATTTATCACTTCAAAAGCCACACTGATACGGGTCAGTCAGTCGGCTGACTGAATCTGCAAGTTTTAATCCGCAGTTTTCTAACTGTACAGATCGATGTTCCATTTCTTCATCAAAATAACCACTTTTGCAAAGCTAAACCCCACCGCGACACGTGTTTTCATTGACTGAAGTCGCGCTAAGAGTTTCCATAATAATTCTGCGTAGCTCAGCTGCAGAGTTTTTGCCATTCAAAGAGAGCATCTTTTTGTAGTTGGTATATTTCGCT
Organism: Anastrepha ludens; assembly: GCF_028408465.1. Lineage (NCBI taxonomy): Eukaryota > Metazoa > Arthropoda > Insecta > Diptera > Tephritidae > Anastrepha > Anastrepha ludens. The sequence goes on along the minus strand of NC_071502.1, from coordinate 24,031,884 downwards.
CGCATGCTGATATTTGCACGCACAAAAAATAGATGGCGCCAACAAAAATTCACAAATAGAATGATGAAGAGTTGTTTACAGATGCCAAGGCCTACCACGAGTCGTTCCTAATCTGACACTTTTGACGCAAAGATCATAGAAAAAGTGTGTAATCTATTTTGGGTAGACACTTTCATAGCCATAGACACTGACAATGGCTAATTTTTCCATTATATTTATACTGCCGCTATTGTCTATTTCGATAGCGAGACATTTTAAATATTTGCATAGTTTCGACGCAATAAAAATTTTTTTTTTTTTTGAAAATTTTTTTAAAATAACTTGGATGACAATTAACATTGCAAATTTATGAGATAACTACAAATACATGCACGTATTTATGTACTTGGAATGCTGTAAAACCATAATATTTTTTCCGTACAAAATTGAAAAATTGTAATATCATTTTTTGCTTCTCGAATGCCAAATGCGCTCGTAAATAATTTTGTCCTACTCAACCCCACCCACACTTTTAGTTATGTTTCCAGCAATTCAAGAAATTAACATGCATTTGTATATGCACTCATAAATTTTAATTTTGAAATAAACAAAAACATTTTTTTGAAACATTGCCAAAATTTTAGTTGAGATAAACAAACTAATTTTGAACAAGGCGTAGTGCGAGTTGCCACTTTTATGCTGGAAATTTGATATACTAAAAATTGCTTTCATTAGCCGCGCATAAATACTAATAATAATACTAATACATAACAGCTGTCCCTACAAGACAGCGCTGAGCACTTTCGACAAAAATTCCAACACATTTACAAGTATTTTATTAGTCTCTAATGCATGCGCATTATCAGAATAGCGTATACAACATTTTTTAATGGGGAAATCAAATATCTCATTTGATATTATTTTCCCCTGTTCGGTGTGAATTCTATCTCTCTTTTACCAAAAGCAATTTCATATAAGTGCAAAATATATCTCCTGTACTTTAAGCGCCAATGCAACTCTTTTGTATGCTTATAATGTGGCTGCTCTGAAAAAAGTTCTTGTGAGAAATTTGACTGTGTTTGTTGTATGGTCACCATAACCGAATGAGTAGATGCTTGACTTAAACTTGAAAAATTCGTGAGTTCGAATCTCCGTGGATGAAACACCGAATTCGTCCGTAAAAGTTTTCTAATGAAAACAAAAAAATATAAATTGTATATATTTCTAAATAACACACTTTTAGTTATTATATGATGACAAAAACTACTCAGTCTGACTACTTTTTATGAAAATGAGGAGTTTGTCCTGATTACTTTTTGAGAACAAAAATGAGAAGTATAATTATTAGTGCTGAGAAGTTTGTGATGACGACAATGAGGAGTTTAGTTGTCAGCAGTTATTACATTGTAAGAATAAAAATGATTAGTTGCCTTGTTTTTACAGCATAGTGGATATATTTTTCAGTAAGAAGAAATAGCTATTGGTAAAAGAGAGATAGAATATCACACCGACAAGGGGAAACTATCAGAACTTTCCGATGGCTAGAACGAAAATGTGTAGTTGGTTGAGGATAGTGATGATGATAATATGAGTGCTTATATGATAGTCAGCTGTCTTGTAGGGGTACAGCATGTACATATGGCACACACGCATATAAACAAAGCGAGTACCCTGTAGTGCCACTGTATCACTAGTGCCGAATTGGGCAGTTTCTCAGAGAGCTCAGAGAGTTCATGCTCCATAGTGAAAAGATGTTTAGTAGTGTTCTACCTTGCAGACCGTCATTGGGCTCTGAAAGAATTGCCGACGTCATTCGGTTTGTGTTTCACTAAGCTAAAGCTAAATTTTGTGAAACAAAAACAAATAACGTAGAATTCAAGTTCCCCTCAAAAAAATTTTTTTTCACCATACCTAACGAGCAAACAAACAACAACAACAGCAAACCTGGTATCCATCACACTTGCATACAAGCAGCTGGTGAATTTTACGCAGCGATGCTCAGAAGGTTTCAAATTCTCTCTGATATAGTGCGGAGCAAGGAATATTCAACACAGTAAATGAAATTGACGATGTCAACTGCAGCTGGCTTTCAACTAACTGAAATGCAAAAAAAATATTACGAAAGTAAACTAAAAGTTAGTAGTTGACCTCTTCAAACTAATGCAGGAAAATATCGTGCGAGCCGCAGAACTCAATCGCTCAGACACAGTTTTTATAAGAGCGTCGAAATGTTGGCGTATGCCGATGAAATTGACATAATCGATCATTTTCGGATAAAGAAGCAAAGCGATTGGGTCTGGTGCTGAACGAGGACAAAACGAATCATCAAACAAACAGTCAACGCCCTCGCGTATCGGCACCCACGTCACTTTTAACAGTTATGATTTCGAAGTTGTAAGCGATTTCATTTATCTAGGAACCAATATTAACACCGATAACAGTGACAGCCTTGAAGTCAAACGAAGAATCTCTCTTATCAACAAGTGCTACTTTGGACTAAGTAGGCAACCAAGACGAATTTATTACAGGTGACAGCAAACACATATAAGTAAAACCCTACATGTATTTGTTGTTGCGTTTGGTGCAACCATCACGTCAAAATCAGCAAGCAAATGTAAACATACGAATGTAAACATACCAATACATACAAACAAATCATATCATTTTGACGTAAGCCATACCTACGGTGAAAAATTCAGCTGGGTGAATGCTGTCACCTTAATAAAGCCACCTTGTAGGCAACTGAGTAGTGAAGTCCTCTCTCAATGAAGAAAACTGACACTCTATTAGGCTCTCATCATGCCCGTCCTAACGTATGGACGATGACAGCATCTGATGAGGTGTTCATTGTAGTGTTTGACAGAAAAATTCTGAGGAAGATTTTTGGACCTTTGCACGTTGGTGACGGCGAATATCGCAGGCGATGGATTTCTTCTTAAAATGTGTCCAAGCCACTCCCACTTTGTTTTGAGTATTTCCCTTCGCATTGTAGTTTGATTCGTCATATCTCATAAGTTTTGATTAGAGTTGAGTGTTGGACCAAAAGATGCGAATTACTGTACAGAGAGGCAGAACTGCATGCGTCTGTAACGACAGCAAACTTGCACTTATGACTTTAGACAGCCCTTCAACCACTTCAAGGGTAGTCGAGTTCTGTAAACCCAGGTTAAACTATGTATACATAATATCCTGATGTTAATGTGGGTCTCGCAACACGTGAGTAACGAGATCTCTGACTATTTAGCTAGAATGGGCTTTGAGGCCAACTTCCTTGACCCGGAGCCCCTTCTGCACTCCCTTCTGCAGTTGGACAAATCTGATGTTACCTGTCATGTCCGACGGGCAATCCAGTTCCTCCTATTACTAAGCAGATGGGACTGTAGACAGCTGGTTGGATTGATGACAGGCCACCTTTTATAGGCAAAGCACATCCAAAAGGTGGGCATCTCAGATAGTGCACACTTTCTGTGCGTCTGCCCAGCCCTCGATCGAATCAGGCTTGAGGTCTTTGGCAGTGATGTGTTAAGAAGCGACCTCCTTGGCTCTTTGTCATCACAAGATCTACTCAGTTCTTTTTCGGAGGCGGGGTAGATGTAAAGAAAATTAAATAGTGAACCCAAGAGCAGTACAATGGACTTAATTGTGTCTGAGTGCTATAGTGGTTAGTATATCCCGACAAAAAAAAAAACAAAAACTGTACAGAGGCAAGGGTTCACATATACTTGTAAGCGTTGCAAGTCTGTAGCTGTAGCGCCAAGTTTCGCAGCCGTCCGATTGGGTGGACTTGACATTAGAGTTGAATATTTTTTATTTTTGGTATTACGAGGCATCTCTAAGAGAGCGATTGAACCTCCGCTTGAAGATATAATGCAACCCAAGTAGCAAAAGGAGCTAACTTTTTCAAGGTCAGTACCGTTAAACAAAGCTGGCAGCACGTCTGGGGGCTAAAGCCGACCGTTCGGCATCATGCTGATAACCTGTCAATCTTGAACTAAAAATCTATCAACGAAACCACAACAAATACGAGGTGGGTTCAAAAAGTATCGCGAATTTTGTGATTTTTTCAAAATATTTATTTATTCAATAATATCTTTTTTTCCCCCTTCAAAGTAATCTCCATGAGATATTATGCACTTGTGCCAACGTTGTTCCCAATCTTCGAAGCACTTCAAAGAATCATTTTTTTATCCTGTTCAGCTCCTCCTTCATAGCGTCGTCCTTTCATAGCCTCTTCAGTTTCCAAGAAAAATTCACAGGGGGCCAGATTGGGGGAATACGGTGGCTGTTGCATCATTAGTGTGTTGTTTTTAAAAAAAAAAGTTGCGCACAAGCAACGATGTGTGAGCAGGGGCGTTAACGTGATGCAAGAGCCAATTTTTGTTCTTCCACAAATCCGGGCGTTTCGGGCGGATTGCTTAGCGCAAATTGCGCATAACTTGCAGGTAATATTCCTTACCGACCTTTTTACCCTGTGTCAAGAACTCATGATGCACAAAGCCCCTGCAATCGAAGAAAACGGTAAGCAAAACTTTTGCATTCAACCGAACTTGGGGTGCTTTTTTCGGTCTTGGTTCCTTTGGCAGCTTCCATTGAGATGATCGAGCTTTGGTGTCCACGTCATAACCATAAACCCACGATTCGTCACCAGTTACGACCCTCTGGAGCAAATTTGGGTTGTCGCGGACAGAGTCCAACATCTCATTAGCAATGTTCAAGCGATGCTGTTTTTGGTCGAAATTGAGCTCTTTTGGGACGAATTTTGCGGCGACCCGTCTCATGGCCAAATCACTGAAAAAATCGCATGGCACGAGCCAATATAACGATATGTATGAGTCCTCAGCTACTTCTCTACCGGTGATTCGACGATTGGCCAACACCATTTTCTTCACTTCATCAATTTTTTCGTCTGTTGTTGAAGTGATCGGGCGTCCGGCACGCTTTTCGTCGTTCACAACTTTTCGGCCTTCTGAGAACCTTTTGTACCGCTGATAAACGTTGCTTTGGTCCAAAGTACCTTCTCCAACATTCAGATTGCATCCGCGCACTTAATTTCGTTTTTCACACAAAATTTGATACAGGTTCTTTGGTCCATCTTTTTGAATAGGTAAAAATCGAAGACGAGCCGAAACACGTGCAAGCAAAGCCGAACTCGTCGGCATGAGTGAGAGACATGAGTACCAACATATCGCCACAAAAAAATCGAAATTCGAATATACGTAACCTGCGAAAATTCAAAATTCTCGATACTTTTTGAACACACCTCGTATTATGTTATCTTTCAACTGTATTTTAAGACTTAGTATTAGTAAAATAATTTTTTAGGAAAGGAGCTACAGCTGATCTCCAGGAGTTCCTCTCAAAAAAGACATTTTGCAGGGGCCACTATATCTCTCAACTGGATCTTCTGAAACTAAAAAAAACCAAACAGAATTCGGTAAAGTAATGTTAAATGTAGTAATTAATCGAAGGAATAAGCAGAATACATTTTTTTTTTTGACAAAATAGCGAGTTCTCAAAAAAGAAAATCGATTTTTGACCAAAATTTCGACCTTAATTTGTTAATAAAAAAATGAGAAAAAATCTTCGATTAATTGCTAAAAATATATTTAAGAAGCTCGTGTTTTGAGACTAATCGGTTGGCGGCCGCCGTAGCCGAATGGGTTGGTGCGTGACTGCCATTCGCAATTCACAGAGAGAACGTCGGTTCGGATCTCGGGGAAACACCAAAATTAAGAAAAACATTTTCCTAATAGCGGTCGGCCCTCGGCAGGTAATGGCAAACCTACGAGTGTATTTCTGCCATGAAAAGACTCCTCATAAAAATATTTGCCGTTCGGAGTCGGCTTAAAACTGTAGGTCCCTCCATTTGTGGAACAACATCAAGACGCACACCACAAATAGGAGGAGGAGCTCGGCCAAACACCCAAAAATGGTGTACGCGCCAATTATATACTATATATGTATATAACTATATATAGCCCATTAAGAAATAATCCCCAAATTCTTCACCTGATCTCCACCATCTGATTTTTCGCGATGCTGCGTTGTGGTACCCAATAATTCACATCAGCTGTTATGTTCAATAGAATTCTGCGTAGTAAAGTAGTAGGGAATGTGCCAAAATATATTACAACAACACTTTATAAACCTAGTCTATGTATGATTTGTGCAACATTTATTTTTTCTTCAATATCTGCGACGACTCAATGACTCTTTTGAATTGATCAGCGCACTGCAGCAAACAGGTAAAAAGTATCGAAATATCTACTTCTGAAGTCTTCTAAACATTTAGCCAAAAATTAATCAAATTTAAATTTTACACTCAAAACCTATAGGCAATATTGAGGATCCACAAATAGTCTTCAAATGGATATTGGAACAGAAGGCCGACGAAAGTATACAGCTGATCGATCGCGACACACTGAATGATTACATAGGCACTAAAGATTTTCTAGCTGTCGTTTTTTGTAAGTAAAATACATAAACAATAAAAAGCAGTAGCAACAACAAAGTAAGCCAGATTGGTGGTTAAATATATATATTTTTTTTTGCGGTAATAACAACAACTGTATAATATGAAAGCGTGTAGCGCGTCGTAGCAATATTAGTCTAGCTCTAGTCAGCCCACTAAAAACTGTAACTGCTTGATATAAAAAAAAAAAAAAAAAATTAGCAAAATTAGTTAAATACATTCACAATATTCATTTAAAAGCTTTTTTCATATTTGAATAATTATTCGATTTACCGAAATATGCATCCATTGTGTAGATAGTCACATAAACATTTTCTATTTATTCCGTTTTATTAATTGACCCATTTCCACATTCTTTGCTTATCCATGCAGACAAAGAGGACGACCCGGATGCGCCACGTGTCTTGCGTCACATCGAATTGATCGACGATGAGGCGCTGGAATATGGCATTTATATTGTGAAAATGAACGACAAGCTGATGGCCAAGAAATATGGCTACCGCAATCCACCTGGTATAACATATTTCCGTAAAGGCAAGCCCATCAACTATGACGGCGATATTGACGATGAGGAAGAGGTACTGGATTGGCTAACGAGTCCGGCCAATATGGAGATGACCGATCACATTGAGAAGGTGAATCGCAAAATGTTTGAGAAAATACGCAAATCATCCGATTATTTGGCTGTGATTTTCTGTAAGCAGCAACGACACTTCGTTGATTCTATGCAATTTTGTGTTATGGCGGCCAGTTGAAAATATCTTTTTGTAGATAGCGAAGAATGCAAGCAGTGTCCACGTGTACTCGCGGAGGTGGAACATATCGATGATGATGCCGATAAGGCGGGCATTGATTTCGTGAAGATCGATGACAAGCAGATGGCGAAGGAGTTTGGTGTCTTCGCGCTGCCCGCAATTGTGTTCTTTAAGCCAACCTCGAAGGAACCAGTTATCTACGCCGGTAAGTAGTTAGTGGGGACATTACCTAAGTCAAGTGGAAATATTTGGTCAAGTAAAAAGCCGTAGTTGCCGGCCGCCGTAGCCGAATGGGTTGGGGCGTGACTATAATTCGGGATTCAGAGAGAACATAGGTTCGAATCTCGGTGAAAGACCAAAATGAAGAAAAAGTTGTTTCTAATGGTGGTTGCCTCACGGCTGGCAATGGCAAACCTCCTCATAAAAATATCTGCCGTTCGGAGTCGGCTTGAAAATGTAGGTCCCTCCATTTGAGGAACAACATCAAGACGCACACCACAAATACGAGGAGGTGCTCGGCCAAACACCCAGAAAGGGTGTACCCACCAATCATATATGAATTAGGGCGGGTCGATTTAAAAATCGCTCATTGCTCTGTGAAAATCGTATTCGAGGGATCAAAATAAGAAACTTTGCCGAATGAACCATACGTCTAAAACGAATTCTGATGTCCCCCAATTTGGGTCGAACGAAAAATCCCACTTTGACCCATTTAGAGTGCTCCAATCGAGTCCAAATGTATGACCGACCCCCACTAATTTTGGACGGCCGATCCACCCATGCCAGTGGCACACCCCCTGGAACTCCCCTGGGGGGTTCCCCATACAATCATTTCAAAATATCACCATTTTTCGCCTTTACATGAGAAAAGAAACTAAAAAGTTCGACCCAAATTGGGGGACATCAGAATTCGTTTTAGAGGTATGGTTCCTTCGGCAAAGTTTCTTATTTTGATCCCTTGAATATGATTTTCACAGAGCAATGGGCGATTTTTTTGCCTCCCCACAAATCGACCCGGCCTAATGTATATATATATATATATATATACATATATATAAATGCTTGGGCGCTTGTTTTGCTGTTTTGACAGTGGACCCCAAACATGTTAGATTAGGTAGTGATGGCTGATCTGTAAAAAGATGTAACTTAGACCTCTAACGTCCATTTAGTTACCAGTGCCGTGTATTTAAAATCAGCCTTTTGTCAGCAATATTCAAGGACTTCGGTAGTATAACCTGTCATCCCAGAGGTTGTGTGTTCGAATCCCACGTGAAGCACTTTTCCAAATTTACCTAATTTCCCTCTTTCTAATAATTGTCCATTCCAAAAACATTTTCAAACTCACTCCTCAAACCCGAACTTATCCTTTCCATCCACACTTCCGCAAAATATTCAGCGCATTATTTGCATTGTGGCTGGTAAAATAAGCAAAAAAACAAAGAAAAACACAAAGTTACACATTGCATTAGCGGCGCCAGCAAGAGGAAGTGGGCAGCCGCGGTAATAGCGTAGACACATCAACTTTAGCGAAGTCCTCAACCATCTGTGTGATTCTTTTGGCAGAAAAATGTGAAACACAGATGGCGCTCCCATCGCTGTTCCTAATTTTAGGGCTGGTAGTGCCAGGCTAATCACCTACCCCGTCAGAAATCAAATAGATTAACGTAACAAACGCAAGACAAATGTCTTGTCGTGGCTCTATGCTCTCAATAGGAGTGAGCAAGGAAAAAAAATCCTCAAAGGATGCAAAATATGTTGATCCTAGGCACATTTGCGGAGTCCTACAAGAAGTTAGTATTATATGATTTAATCCAATAAGCGTATTTTTTTTTTTTTTTAAGAAAAACAATCTTAGTCGCTCATTGGGATCAATCGCCTGGTTTAATCTGATTAGTTGTTGATAGTAGAGATCCAACTCGAATGTTTAGCTCATAGTAGATGATTTCCTTCCACTCCCTCCAAGCACAGCACAACAGGAAAAAATGTTCTTGGCTGTTTATTCGAGCTTAGCAAACGTTTAAGGTAGGTGGGTAAAATGGTTGAAGTCGCATTCTGGCACTCTCCCAGTTGCACTAAAGCGCCGTTTTGATACCACTTTGAGACCTTTAACAGGCAGATATATCTACACGCAGCCAGAGCTGTTGATGTAATGAAAAAGTTTGATGGAATTTAAGTTGGCGCACTGCCCTAAGCTGTCGCAGAAAGGAGCACCCAGTGACCTTAATCGTTTAACTGTCAAACTCGGACATTTACAGAGAAAGTGCTCAACAGTTTCCTTCTCTGAAAAGTACCTACAGCTTCCGCAATGGGGCTGAAATAGTAAATCTAGCTTTTCCGTGTGTGTGCCGATCGTTCAATGACCGCTAAACACAGCTATGAGTTTGAAAATTGAATAGCGTGGAGTCCACAAGACTTTCTAAATCATCCGTCTATTGTACTGAGGCCAAAGGGCTTTCGAAATAGCACATGAAGAAATGGAGCTCCATGTTGTCTGCGCTTTTCTGAGAAATAAGTTGTGCAGATCCACTTTAACAACTGTCAAGGGGATGCCGATGACCGGATAGGAGATCTCTGACACCAATTCCAATCGACCCTTTTCTGGCAAACTCATCAGCAATTTCATTTCCCTCTATGTTCCTACTATATGTCCTAGAACCCAGATCAGAAAAAGGTTATCTGCACACCCAAGGGATTTTATCTACTCCTCACAGGAGTCGACTAGTTTGGATCTGTGCCCTGGCGTTGTCAGAGCCTTTATTTCGCCTAGACTATCTGAAAAAAGCTAATATCTCTCTCGCTCCCGCATTTCCTAAGCTTTCTGTATGCCTGTCGGATCGCAAAGACTTCTGCCTGAAAAACACTAAGAATATTCGACAATTTTAAGGAAATAAATAGATCAATTGGCTGATTTAGAGAAAACCCCTGCTCCGACTGTCCATCCTATCTTGTAGCCGTCAGTGAAGACACAGGTAACAGCTTCTGTGCAGATATTCCCCTCATTAACCAATCTGGATAGATTGCTTTGGCTTTACCCTCAAACTCCAATTTGTGAATAAAGAGATGTGTTCGAAGTTCAAAATACTACCATGTTCCATGAGAGATTGCCTCCAGGGACCAACCTCCTTTAACCTGATTGCACTTAGAGCAGCGATGGAAATAACGTAAAAGTCGATGGGAGGCAAGAGTCGAATGGGAAGGCATTAAGGACAGCATTGGGATAAGTTCTACATGACTACAATGCATGCAGTTCTCACCCTTCCCAGTTTAGTGATATAATAGCCCTTCCGAATAGTTTTCCACTAAGTCACTACGTTAAAAATGGCTGAAAGCTTGGTGACATTCGGTTACTGGAAGCGAATTGCGTCTAAAGTGTCAGTATGTTTGTGTCTTCGGTACTACAATGAGTTCCCAGCAAAGAGCTAATATCAAATTTTGTTCTAAAATCTCGATGGCGAATGTATCATTGCGTTCATACATCTCGGCGGCGCGCAGAATTTTCAACGCTTCGGCTGACGGTCTTTCCACTGCTATAAACGCAGCTGATCATCATTATTATATTTTCGTATGTGTCCAAAATTATGTAAAAAAATTTCAATCGACATAAAGTACAGGGTGGCTGATGAATTTTGCTACATTAAGAAACTCAAATAACTTTTTTTTTAGTGTATGGAATTCATTTATTTTTTTTTCAAGTTGAAGGTCATTAAATTTTATTAAATGTAGCTTAACTAGTTTTAAAAATAATTGAATTTAAATGCCCCCCATGCTCGTTGACACAAGTGCGGCATCTTAGTAAAAAGTTGTTCATTGCTGCTTTGAGAGTTGCGACAGGAATAGCCGCAATTGTTGCCCGAATGGATTGTTTTAGTTCATCCAAATTTGTTGGCTTTGTTTTATAATCTTCTTGTTTACATAAACCCCACAAGAAAAAGTCAGGTGCAGTAAGGTCAGGCGACCTGGGGGGCCAACGAAATTCGGAGTTTCTTGAAATCAGTTTATTGGGAAATTTTCGTCGCAACTCTGTCATAACAGTCTGGGCTATGTGAGACGTTGCCCCATCTTGTTGAAACTGCACAGAGTTGAAAGGAATTCTCTTTCGGCGTAGTTCTGGATAGAAAAATTCTTTCAGCATTTTCAAATAACGGTCTCCAGTAACCGTAACGGTGTGACCATTTTCTTCAAAAAAATAAGGCCCGCCAATACAGCGTGAAGAAACCGCACACCACACTGTCACGCGAAGAGGATGCAATTCCGTCTCGTGGAGTATCTGTGGGTTAGAAGTACTCCATATTCGATAATTTTGTTTGTTCACATTGCCGTTTAAATCGAAATGGGTCTCATCAGACATGAAAAGGCAGTTTAACATGTTTTGGTATTCTTCCACCATTTGCAGGATCTTCTGGCAAAATTCCGAGCGAATCGGCAAGTCTGCTGCATTCAGTTTGTTAACCATTTGAATTTTGTAGGGAAATAAGTCTAAATCTTTGTGCATTATTGTTTGCAAAGACTGTCGGCTGACACCAAGTTGAGCAGATAAGCTTCTTGTTGAAACCCTTGGATTGCTTTGTATAGCTGCAGCTACAGCAGCGATCGTTTCCTCCGTCCGAACTGGTGGGTTTCGATGATAAGGCCTTCTTGCGACTGTTCCTTGCTCAGCAAAATTATTCACCAGTCTCATTATGGTCCATCTGCTCGGGGGATCGCCGCCAAACATCCGCCTGTACTCTCTCTGTACCAAAACTACGGACTCCAGTGCGTGATAGCGGCGGACTATCCAAATTCTTGTTTGCGTGTCCCAGTTATCCATTTTAATAAATTTTAAAGATCAATCTGCAAATTAAAATAAAAATGGAACAGATAACTTAAAAAGAAAAAAAGTTATTCAATTTTTTTTTGGTAGCGGCTTTCATCAGCCACCCTGTAGTTTTACTTTTTATTTTATTTTACAAGTTCGCCCTCTACGGCGCAGCTAACTATTTTTTTTTATTCTGCTAAATGTACACAATACACAAGCAAAATTTCAGCCGGTATTAAATGAGTTGTTAACAATTTTTTTCCCGACACGTTTCGTGCCCTCCCACAATCACACCCACCGCGGGTGCGCCAGCTGACGTTCACTTTCGTTATTCATGAAAGCTAAATCACAAGTATAGTCAAGAATTTAGCGGTATAAAAACGCAGTCCAAAATCGACCCCTGGCTCCCGGACTATTAGTGATTTCAAATGTCTCTTCTACCATTTAACTGAGCAAATCTCTCCTTACGGCTCTCAGAGTTCTACCGTTACTTATCCAACTCACAATGTGTTCCCCGCCAAGCCAGTGTGTGGTGCACTCAGTTTAGGATATGAGGGCTTAGGATGTAATAGAAATCATTATTTATGTTTATTATAAAAGTACTTTATTTATTGTAAAAATATTTTATTATAAAAGTGCATTATTACATATTTTATCATTCTTTTCTTATGCGCATTTTAGGTGATCTTTATGAAGAAGAACAAATTCTTGCTTGGTTACTAACGCAAAAGGACCCAAGCGGAGATGTTATTGAAGATCTTGAAGGCGAGAGACTGGTTCAATTGATCGAGGAATCTGGTTCGATTGCCGTCTATTTCTGTAAGTTAACAGTTAGCATAAGATCTGTAGAGTTTGCTGTAAAAGCAAAGACGCTGCAATCGGTTTGGTGACGTGAATGCGCAATGTGGCAGAAATTAGGAAAACTAATTCTAAAGGAGTCGGCACTCGAAGCGTAACCAATTAAAAATGCTATAAATTTAGTTTGGAAAATAACTTTTATTCAATACAAAGTAAAAAATGTGTGAAAATAATACTGACTATGGGCTTGAGACGGTGCAGAAACGAATCGCCAGCTGCCCGAATGTGACTTGCAGGTATTTTGGCCTACTCGCGGGCAATGGCTTTTTTCAGCGCCTCGAGACTGGTGAATCTTTTAGTTCGGACTTTACTCTCCAAAATGGCCCAAAGAGAATCATCCATTGGATTCACATCTGGTGAATTTGAGAGCCATTATGTGGACGTTATGAACTTCGGAACGTTGTTTTTTAGCCATTCTTGATTCACTCGAGCTTTGTGAGATGGTGCCGAGACGGACGTTGAAACGTCCATGGTTTGCCACCGAAATGTTTGTCTGCCCACGGCTTTAAAGCAACCTCCAGAAAACTTTCTCGATAATATTTCGCCTTTACCTTGACACCAGGCTCGATGAAAATGATTGAAGAGCGCGCATCTGCAGTTACAGCGACCTAAACCATTACTTGTGGCGGGTGCTGCCTCCTGGTGCCCAATCGATGGCTCAAATTCTCGTATGTACGGTTGGTCAAATAAATCCTATCGTTTTGGGCGTTTACGAATTGCTCAATTTGAAAAATTTTCTCATCAGAAAAAACAATGTTCGGAAATTGACCGCTTTCGGCTAAGCGAAGCAACTCCTTCGATCTCTCAAGTCTGACTTGTTGCTGCTTTGGTGTGAGATGATACGCCTTTTGAATCTTGTAAGGCTTGACTTGGAGATCATTTTTCCGTGTGCGGCGGATGCTATGGTCAGATATTTTCAGTTCGTTCGCCGTTTCATTTCGCATCAGCTGCGCGAGCGGTCTGAAGTTGATTACACTTCGAGTGCCGGAGCCTGTATTTAACTGAAGGTTGTGATAGTTGTTTTTAGGAACATTTTTGTCACAGTACCATATACAAATACATAAATTGGAGCTTTAAATTACAATTTGCAACTGATGCAGATACATTTTATTTTGAGCGGCCTTATAAGCCGCGGTCTTTGAAAAATTTTCAGTTAGCACTTGAGCTTCTTAGAAGAGATTCAGCTGAATTCAAAGTAGATTTAAAAGAGTGACTTCCGGCCGCTAAAGGAGCGATTCCATGTCAAGTGAGCCAAGTACTTTGGGCAATGGTATAGATCTTTTTAGCATAAAATGCTTTTAGTTTTTACAATGAAAAATAATCTTTAAGAAAATTGTTTTTGAAAAAAATTACATTAAAATAATTAAAAAAAAAATTAAAAAAATAATTTCATAATCATAATCATAATTTTCTAAATTTTTTCAGTATACTTCTTGCAATACTCTAAGCTACAAATAAACTAATATTCAGAAAATTTCCGACAATGTCCAAAATACTTGGATACAGAGTCTCATCGGGACGTGCGCAAAAGATATCGCCCTTCCGATCGCTATTCCACTAGCAGGCCGTTTACAGATAGAATGAATTTTCGGTTGCCATTGGATGGTTGGTAGGAGAGCCCAGTGGATCCTTAGTTTGTCAGCTCATCGGCCAGTTTGTTGCTTTGAACTCGATTGTAATATTAACAAAAGTTGAAATTTATTTGAATTCCAGATAAAATTCAGCTTCAACTTAAATTTTGGAAAAACTTGTAGATTATATGAGCATCTTCCAGAGCTTTTAGAGCAATCTGGCTATCAGTAACTCCTCTCACAATTATTCATTCCGATTATCTCACACCGATTGACGATTGAACGGACAGACATTTTTGACTAAACCTCCAAAAAGAATTTCAGGGTCTCTATGTTGTCAATGGGTATTGTACTGAGACGCTTTCAAATATTGCACTTTATACAGAAATTCGTTAGACGCGACACAATTCAAAGGAATGCAGAAGATACATCATCTTCCATAAAATCTTTAAATTCAAATGCTGCAAGTTCGTCAGCGCATAAAAAGCTGCACCTGAGGTAATACTCATCAAGCCGGGTTATGTTTACATACAGGCCCCATTTGCAGTCTATCGATGGACTTAATCATGGCTCTGCGACGTCATACAACAAGACTCGTAGCTGCATATTTGGCAATCGCACTGATTCAAGGTATGTCTACCGAATGTACTATGACCGGTTTCAGATATGTCGTTACTATGTAAAAAATTGAGTCTGGTTTTGGATGCTATCATACTTTTTGATATTATTATTTAGTTGATGTTATTGTCTCTGACAAGGTTTACTTTCTTAATCCTCAATGCATCTTCTCTCAAAGCAACAACTTTCAAGTTTTGAGCCAAAAACGAATATTCCTTCAGATATCTGAATGGCGAGACCCTGACTTGATTTGACTATGAAACTGCCTATGTCATATACTTTCTTTCCTGCAATTTTTTCAAGTTAACGACCTGCATCATGGAATCGGAATTGAATATCTCCAAAAAATCGTATTTTAACTGATCATTTGGGCTTACGAAAGGTATGTGCGTTTCATTCCGCACAAGTTAACTGAAGACCAAAAATAGCTCACAACTCAACATTCCAAAGACCTCATTACAGAGGCGAGAAAAGACGCGAACTTCCTTTACAGCATTGTAACGGGTGATGAAATGTGGTGTTGCCAACATGAACCTGAAACTGAGCGTCAAAGTGCCGAATGGAAGGCGCCAGACGAGCCACCACCCAAAAATCGCGTTTGGAGAAGTCAAATATCAATCGATCTTCATTTGTTTTTACGATTCCTGGGGAGTTCGTCCCAACGGGCCAAATCGTCAATGCAATTTTCTATCTTGGCATTTTGAAGCATTTGTTACATCGTATTCGTCGGATTCGCCCTGAATATCGCGAAAGAGGAAGCTGGCGCTTATTGCATGATAATGCACCATCTCATCGCTCCATTCTTGCGACTGATTTTTTGACTAGAAATCACATTTTAACCATCAATCACTCAACGTATTCACCTGATACGGCTCTCTGTGACTTCTACCTATTCGGAAAATTGCATTTGGCCATGAAATGAAAATGTTTTGCGTCCGTAGAGGCCATCCAAAAGGCTTGTACCGACATCCTGAAGGACATTCCGGGTTCCAGTCAATGACCTGAAACACTCTTTCGAAAAGGGTTTCAAGGCTAGAGGGGACTATTTTGAATAAATAAACTCGAAGTTATCTATTTTAGCTCAGTCTTGTTTATTTTGGACTTCAGCTTGTAGTTGCTTTGATTAAAATACAAGCATAAAATTAATTTGGCAGGGTTTAAAAAAAATTTCGATTTACTCTTAGCTAATCTGTGGTTCTTCGGCTACAGCCCCAATTTAATGCTGTGGTCAGCCACTGCCTTAACTTTTTAGCGTATTTGTAGTGACACTAAGCACCTGACTATCCGACTACTTCAGGCCCAGCATTAGGTGGTCTAATAGGTCTACCACCACTTGATGCTTTCATGTAAGGAGAGGCCTTGAAGGCCACCTGCAGGCTGAAACATAATGGGAACTGGTACGGCTCCTACCCGGCATTGGAAAAGAGAGAGGGCATGGACTTCGATCCAACGATTCTCTCCATACCCCTTGACTCCAAAAGAGATACCGTGGGGTCCGCCAGATCAGCCAGAAGCTCTCATTCGCATTACCACGAATGGCTCCAGGGCCGAGCACAGCTTCGGGTAGTTTTTTTAGGAGGTCGGGTAGATTTAAAGAAAAATAAAAGGGAATCCGAGTGCAGTACAATGGACGTAATTGTGCCTGAGTGCTATACTTGCTCGTTGTCCTGACAAAAAAAAAAACAACAAAAAAAGCACGAAATGTTCAGTCTTTGCTAACTTCGATTATCTTAGCCACGAATTAGCTTAGAATTTTTTTTTGTAAACTTTGTTTTCAAAATATTTGAACTGAGGAATATCTGATATTTATGAAAATATTTGAGCCTAGGAAATGCTTCGTGAAAAATCAACTACCCCTCGTATTCCTATGCAACTTGCAGCATTCAATGTTACACTTTTGCGCAAAAAGATTGCAGCTTTAAGACATGAATTTGGATTTTGTATTTAATATAATTTTTAATTAACATTAAACTTATTTTTATACATAGAAAAATGTGTAATTAACCAAATATTTGAAACTAATTTTTCTAATCTTTTCAAGTAGTTGCAGTTCATTGGCGACAAAGAACTTCTCTTCTGTAACTAACCATAGCCTTAGACAATAATTCTCTTATTCTATTTTTCATTATTTTTAATTATAATTTCAAACTTCAAATTCTTTTCAATTTCCAATTAATATAAAAACAAAACAACAACAACAACACGTAATGTTGTTAAAAACGAAAACAACTTTTAATTCTGCACACAAAAAAAACAAATAACAAAAATAAAAAAACAAAAAAATCAATCCAAACCTACTACGAACGTAGGGAATAAAACGCAGTGCGACATTTGCACCTCGAAGGCAGCACGCAAGGCACGTCTGAAGAAGGAACGCGAGGCGCAGCAGCAGGAAGGCGGTGCGGGCGCAGCAGCAACATTTGGCGGTGAAGGTGAAACGGCTGCAGCTGAAGCGGAAGCGACGGCCACGGGAGCCACAACAACTTCCTCCTCCTCCTCCGCGGGCGGCAAGCACGACGATGGTAGCGCACTAATAGCGTAGCAAAGAGATACCCCTCCCCCCGAACACCAATTGTGTAAAAATACAATTTTTTGACTTCCCCTGTCACGTTGCGTGAACATTTTGATTTTTGTAAATTAGATTATAGAGTTTACAAGTTTTGAGCAGCCTGAATTTTTGGTCACATTTTTTTCATTAACTCAACCCTTATAAAAAAAATTCGAAACGTAAAACCAGCGGTTCCTCATAGACGTCCTACAACCGGCTACATTTTCTACCATTACCTTGCATACCTACAACGACAACAAACATATTTTTAACACCACTTACTCCGATTTATTTTGAACCCTTTCCACTATCTCTAAAAACGTCTTTTTGTTGGAGATTTCTTTAACGAACAAAAAAAAAACAATTAAAACCCCATCAAAAGCAGCCCAACAACTCGAGGGTCGCGAAGTGCCTTGTGCTAACTTTCTTGCTTTTTTAACCGATCAGTGTCCTATTATCCGCTTTCTCTGTACCCCTTTGCATGTATTAGTCATTTTTCATTTGCTTCGCTTTTTTTTATTCATATTCTTCCCCCGCATTCTGTTAGATGCTGACGGTTGCGAGCAGTGCACCAAAGTGCTGGAAGAATTGGAGAACATCGACGACGACTGCGATAAGCACGGCATTACGTTCGTGAAGACTCGTGACTTTTCGGTTGCCGATGGCTATGGCGTGCATGAGTATCCAGCGCTGGTGTACTTTGAAGGCGGCATTCCAAATGTCTTTGAAGGTAAGAGAATTTGATTAGAATTTAACGAAAGAGTAGAGACTGGAATAAGTTTTTGTTTTCTTTTGGAAAATGAGCGTCTCTATAAAGGGTGCTCCAACTTGTCCGTGAAGCTTCGCTGAAGTATAAAGAACATATTTTCTTAGGGGATGATGGTGAAAGTACTTCATAGAAAATTGCTTATGTTTTACTAATGAATTTACAAAATACGAGTACCCAACAGAAAGGATTAGTAGACCAGATGATAGTGGTCACTATATTTATAATGAGGGATCAAAGATGGGCAATAGACAAGTGTACTCGGAACAATTCAATCCTTAAATTGCTTCTTTAGAATCTCAGATCGGGGGGGCATCTTCCATGCTGAGATCTAGCCATAAACAAAGCAGCAAAAAAGGTTAAAAGTAATAATGGAGGGGTAAGGTACAGCGCACAGTAGACAGGACTAGTTTAGTGGGGAGGCAGCTCTTGGTCGAGAAAAACCCCAAGTCATTCCGGTAACGTAGAACCGGCTGCCATGGGAATGCTGTAAATAGCCCCAAAATTTTAGGAGTAACCTTCTTAAGTTTGCTCTCCTTCTCTGCGCACACAAACGCAATTGCTACTAAAGTCCAAAACCGCAACAAGGTCCTCAAATCGCTAGCCGGGGGCAGTACTTGAGACAAAGACAAAGAAATGTTGCTGGCGACATTTAAAGCAATTGACCGACCGGTTCTAAATTACGCTGCGCCTGTCTGGTCGCCTGGTGCTGGTGATTCGCAGTGGATAACGCTCAAGACTTGCCAAAACACTGCTATTAGGATAGCGACGGGTTGCCCCTCCTGATGTTCCCTCTACAACACCTTCACAACGAGGCACAGATGCTTCCTGTAAAGGAGCGCAACAAACTGCTCAGCAAACAGGTTTCACCCATGGAGACAACTGCCCCAGGCACTCCCAGGCACGTCAGGAGGCATCTCTTCAACTACTCTGACGAGATCCAGAACAAAACGAATCGACAACTGCTGGACCGGACAGTGTTTAGACACTCACTTAACGACATTCATCGGGAGACACCTACCACTTTCTTTAGCTCCCGACCCCCAAATGCCGTAATCGGAGTCCAACCACCACCCACAGCAGTTAAAGAGCTCCAGCTAACCCGAGAAATTCGTGTAACGCTGACACAATTATGTTCTGCAGACTGTAGCAGGTTAAACTCCTACTTATCCAGAATTGACCCCGACATACTAAGCATATGTCGAGCATGTGAAGGCCCTCGCAGAATACCAACCACCTTTTCACATGCTCCATAAAACCCACTCATCTAACACCCCTCTCGCTCTGGAACCAACCTGTCGAAACAGCAA
The DNA here is from genome assembly GCF_028408465.1 of Anastrepha ludens. NCBI lineage: Eukaryota > Metazoa > Arthropoda > Insecta > Diptera > Tephritidae > Anastrepha > Anastrepha ludens. The sequence continues at coordinate 24,012,212 of NC_071502.1, read as the reverse complement.
TTTTCCTGGGCCTACCATAAGATGAGCTAGACGAAGACGACCGGTAATTTACACTGCACTGAGAGGGTTTAGTTAACTGCTACAACAACAACAACAACAACAACATAGAAATAAATGACTTACCTCCGGCAAACCTTACCATTTTTGTTGATAATCAAACAGCGATCAAGGCACTGGCCTCAGCACGCATCAATTCAAGATGTGTCAACGAATGCAGGAGGTCGCTCTCGCTTATCTAACAACACAACACCACACTTTGTTTGGTTCCCAGCCTCTCTGGAGTGTAGAGAAATGAAAGAGCGGATGAGTGTGCAAGAAAAGGCTCTGAGCTTGACCTTCACCGAGTGGTAGAGGACTTAAGCATTCCTCTAAACGAACTGTACACTGCGAATGACTTTAGCCTAATCACGGAAATTAATAGAAGATGGTCTCTGACTACTAATTGTAGAGTTTCCAAAGCGTTCTGGCCCAAACTACATCTTGAAAGTACAAAATGTCTGCTTGGGTTCAACAGATCAACTGACAGTGTCCTGATTAGGATCACTACACTTTAGTCAGTGGAATGGGTATACTTCACAATGACTTCTGCAGGAGTTGTGGAGATGAAGAAGAAATTCAGTCGGTATAACACCTCCTCTGTGAATGGTCTACAATGGTCTAAAGAAGCCGTGCCAAATATCTTAGCGATTATTTCTTTGAGGAACTAGGAAACTTGCAAGGTGTCTCACTGGAGGGATAGTTACCTTCTTAAAAAGATCTAAGCGGTTTATTTAGGGGATGAAAATGAAATGTAGCTATCACAATGGACATTAGGGCCACCGGGAGTCTCGTCTTACACAAGCAACCTAGCTAACTTAACTAACCTTCATAAATTCGAAACCAAAGCAAATCGAGCAAAGTTATATAGATTCTACCGAAACAAACATTTTGGTGGGCTATTGTCGATTTTCAGCTGAAGGAGGTAGAACGAAAGAAAATACAAATACTCCCACTTTGACATTCAGACAGCAATCAGCTGATGAAGCAACACTATCTTGGTCCGAACGTTGAGCTCCGATGACAATAATGTCAAACTTGAATGATGTTTTAACTTTGCCAGGTCGTAAAAAAGGATATGTTTGCATTTTAATGTAAGTCATATTTTTTATATACTTATATTGGGTATGGGAATAAGTTTCCGCCTTCGTAAAATGTGCAACTGATGTTGACAGATCAACCGTCGGTAAACGTGTGCACGCGATGGAAATGGTCCAGAAAGCAGGTAACTGGCTGCCACATCAATTGAAGGAGAGGGATATCGAGAAACGTTTGGTGACGTGCGAGATGCTTCTTGAAGGGCAGAAAAGAAAAGGGTTTCTGCATCGCTTCGTCACTGGCGATGAAAAATAGATCTATTACAATATGATAACCCCAAGCAACGAAAATGTTGGAGCTTGCCAGGTGAACCAGGTCTATCGACACCGAAAAAAATATTTATGCTTCAAATGTTATGTTGTGCATATGGTGGGATCATCTATTATGAACTCATTAAGCCATCTGAAACCATCACTGGCGATCGTTACCGACTGCAGCTAATGCGTTTGAATCGAGCTCTGAAGGAAAAGCGACCGGGATGCGACGGTAGTCATGACAAACTGATTTTGCTGCTTGACAACGCCAGGCCACACGTTGCTAAATCAGTCCAGAAATATGTACAGGGACAGACTGAATTGGGAAATCTTGCCCCAACCGCCGTATTCCCCAGACATTGCGTCTTCGGATTACCATCTGCCATCTGCGATCAATGCAGTCAGCCTTTCATGGAGAGCGGTTCTTCTTCTTACGAGAGCATCGCAAACTGGCTCAAAGAATGGATCAAGTCAAAAGAAGTTGAATGTTTCGTCAGAGGAATCCGTTTGCTGCCCGGAAGATGGGGTAAAGTTGTAACTTCCAATGGCACATACTTCACGTAATATCATTTATTATTCCATTTTTTAAATAATCTTTAACTTGGGCTAAGAAAGGATGGAAACTTATTCCAATACCCAATATAAAAAAACAAAATCAAATAAAGGGTTTTCCAATAACAGGTGTTATTTAGATTAGATTAGAGATGATTAACGATTTTTTAAGGCCGGAATTGGATGGTATTGATCTGGACACCGTTTATTTTCAACAAGTCGGCGCTACGTGCCACACAAGTAACGAAACCATTTATCTTTTACGGGAAAAGTTTCCGGACCGTATTATCTCTTGAAGAGGTGACCACAATTGGCCACCGAGATCTGGTGATTTAACACATTGTGACTTTTTTCTTTGGGGCCACGTGAAAGAGAAGGTCTACGCCAACAGCCCTGGGTCGATTCAAGACCTCAAAGATGGAATTCGTGAGGCTATCGAGGACATAGGGCAGCCACTTTGCAATTCGGTTATACAAAATTTCATGAAAAGGATATTATCCTGTATGCGTGGTCGTGGTGGTCGTTTGTCTGATGTTATTTTCCACTATTAACGGCATACCTTCCTTTTTATAATGAAATAAACATCCGATCACTTATTTTAAAAAATAGCATTTTTCTGTGAATATCAAAATAACACCTCTTATTGGAAAACCCTTTATCATTTATTATTTAATTGTTTAAATAGTTCGTAACTTTGGGTAAGAGGGGGTGGAAACTTATTCTTATTCCCAATTAAAAATATTAAATCAAATATAAAAAAAAAAAAACAATATAAAAAATATTATTTTTTTCTTTGCTAGCTTTCTCAAAATTTTTTTTTTTTTTGTTCCAAGTCATGATTACCACAGCAAGAACTTATTCCAGTTCCAAAATTATCTTCTTTTCTATGTCATAAAAAGTAACTAAACTATTTTAATGTTAACCCACCCATAGGCGAATTGAACGAAGAGGAAGAGGTCTTACAGTGGCTCATCACGCAAAAGACTGAGGATCGCATCGAGCTAATCACCCGTCAGATGCTGGAGACCATGGTTGAGGAGACACAATATTTGGCTGTTTATTTCTGTAAGTTTTTACAAAGCATATTTGAATCTGAATCCCTTTAGTTGATCGTTGAAATATTTTTTTTTTCATATTTGTTGCTTACGAGATTCTAATACTTTTACTCTATATTGTATATTTACATTTATCATGAACTTCCACACTATCCCACACCAACAACACTGCCAACCCAAAATAAAAATAATATATCTGCATATGTATATTACATTTATGCAACAACAAAAAAAATTTAAAAAAATAATAAATTATTACACAATCCAATTTAACAAAAAACAAAAAAAAACAAAAAAACCAATCCCCAGTACCTTCCGATCGTCATGGAAAACCACCCGCTTATTGCCGCAGTTTCTGTTCACCTGCCTCTTTAAATGGAAGCATGAACAACGCCACGAAACACGCATCCAAACAATTCATAAAGAATTACATTTCACGCAAAAGAAAACGTATCGAAAATCAAGGTATTCAAAAAATACAACATAACCTACAAAACTTGCACATAATCCATTAATCTGCGTAAACTCATAACTAAGTATCCCGCACTAAATATCGAAATTAAGCGAAAAAAATATGCAAAATTGTAATTTACTTACACTCTGACATTTGCGAAGCATTTTGCTTTTCTACGTATTTCGAAACTAATTGGGCGCTGCTGGACATTCCATTGTTCGTTCTCGTTGAAATCGACTTCAAAAATAATTTCGTTGTTTCTGAAAAGTTCACGCAATGAATTTCGAATTATTTTTAAAATCGACCACTTCAACTGCGAATACGCGCCAATGTTTCAATGTCAATAATGCCTTTCTTGCTGGAACTAAACTGAAAAATAGTATTTAGTATATTATTTTTTCCAAACTAAATGTCAGAAAGGGACATATTTAAAATTAAAAAAAAAATGTGTGGTCTTTCGTTAAACCAACTATAAAAAAAGAAACAATTTTTAAGATTTTTAAAGCAATAAAAACGGAAAAGAAAAGTTATGTATTGATAGAGAGAGACGCTGACAGGAGATAAATTTATAGGTCGGAAGACTGATTTGGAGATTTCTACGAAAATGTGTTTAATTCCAGATAGTGCCACACATCCCTGATCTGATTAGCTTAGAAAGAAGAGCGGCCGATTGAAATTGGTAGCCTAGTTAGACGCGACGCTGTTGGAGAAAATTCTGCCATTGTCTGGTAGGTGGATTGTAGGGTAGAGAAGGACGCTGATCAAGGTTGTTCGCGCTCCTTATATTGGGCAGTCGAAAAAGTCTTTTCGTATTTCTAATCAAACTTCAACTCAATATTTTTATATTTATAATGAACTTTATTAAACCAAATATGTACCATTTTGGTCGACCACCTTTTGCCATTTTTCTTCTAGAGACATTATTCCATCAGTGTAAAACTTTTGTTGTTTCTGCGACAAGTAATTTTCACAGGCTTCTCTTGAAGCCAACTTAGGGAGTCCTGCATTGATCGAAACAAGTGGTAGTCCGATGGTGCAAGGGCAGGGCTATATGGTGGATGCATCAAAACTTCCCAGCCAAGCTCTCCCAGTTTTTGCCGAGTCATCAAAGATGTGTGTGGCCTAGCGTTGTCCTGATGGAAGACGACGCCCTTTCTGCTGATCAGTTCTGGCCGTTTTTTTTTCGATTGCTTGCTTCAATCTCATCAGTTGTTGAGAGTAAAGTGTAGAATCAATCGTTCGAGCAGGCTGGAGCAGCTCATGGTGGATGATTCCTTTCCAATCCCACCAAACACACGGCATAACCTTTCGAGGCGTCAATCCTGGCTTTACGACCATTTGTTGAGCTTCACCACCCTTGCACCATGATCTTTTTCGCACATTATTGTCGTATTTGATCCACTTTTCGTCTCCTGTTACCATTCGCTTCAGAAATGGTTCTATTTCATTTCGTTTCAGCAAAGAATCGCAGATGCTAATTCGGTCCATTAAATTTCTCACAGACAATTCATGTGGTACTCAAACATCGAGCTTCTTTTTGTAACCAGCCTTTTTTAAATGGTTCAAAACCGTTTGATAATGAATGTTTAGTGCCTTGGCGATATCATGGCAGCTTATGTGACGGTCCTGGTCAATCTTTTCCATAATTTCATCGACTTTTTCAACGATAGGTCGACCGGAGCGAGGTGCATCTTTCACATCGAAATTTCCAGAACGGAAGCGAGCGAACCATTGTTGTGCTACAGCAACTGATACAGCATCGTCTCCGTAAACTTCACAAATTTCATTGGTGGCTCGCGTGGCATTCTTCCCTTTTTTATACAAAAATTTCAAAATATAGCGAATTTCTTCATTATTTTCCCTCATTTTTGAACAGCTATAACTTTTCTTCAACTTCTCCGAATTTAATTTTTTTTGGTTAAATGAAGCTTAAAATGTCACCTTTCTAACACCATATGATATGACACAATGTGATTGGTAGCACTGGAGATAGATGACTCCAACGACATCTATTGACAAAATAGGAAAAGACTTTTTCGACTACCCAATAGTATACGGGTAACAGTAGTCATAGGGAATACAACTACGCTTTACACTGACGGACCCAGGATGGATTGCTGCTTCATCACCGGTGTAGGTAGGTAGGTAGGTAGGTAGGTAAGATGGCAAGAGTACCCCCCAGGTATACTTCAAGTAGCATTTACGTGCCGTTTTGATACCATAATGTGGACCACTACCTGTGAAAAGATGTAGTGGAGGAGAGAAAGGGGATCTAGGCTGGAGCATTTCTTCAAGTCATCCCCAAAGGGCACGCTAAGGAATCTCAAGCGCCTAACCGCCAGAGCCGGACATTTACAGAGAAAATGCTCTAGAGTCTCCTTCTCTGCAGAATCCCCACAGCTTCTGCAATAGGGGTTGTACGGAATTCCAAGCTTCTCCGCATGAGTACCGATCCACTACCCAGCGACCAGTGAACACCGCAATGAATTTGGAAATTGAATGGCGGGGGATTCCCATCACCTTAAGCGTTCTGTTTCTATCGTATTGAGGCCATAGTGTTTTCGAAATAGCACACGATGAGACAGACCTCCATATGTCTTGCGCGTTTTTTAGAAAGAAATTGTGTAGTTTCCCTTTAACAACGGTCAAGGGGACACCGATGTCTGAGAGGGGGACAGCTGAAACCGGTTCTGTCATTTCATTTCCCTCTATATTCCTGTGTTCAGGAACCCAGATAAGGGAAATATTTCCTGCTCGTTTGAGACGTTTGAGTTCCTCCTTATAGGAGTTCACTGACTAGCGGAAAAAATATTAATGTCTCCCTACCAACAGCGATCCCGAGAGAGCATTTTTCAACAACACTCTTCCACTCCACGACGTTGCGGAGGCGATAAAATAGTATTTTGGGAAGGTCAAATGGAGAAAAATTTGGTCACACTTGGTGTTTCAAATTCAAGTCACTTATCCGGGAAAAGAAAATACGTTTGAGGCGCATGTTTAGAGTTTAGACTGTTGTTCATGAAGTTTGCACTTCGACCTCATAACCTTTTGTGCCCTAGAGCTTAGATAGTGAATGTATCATTTAAGAAGAAGACTTTTCGATAACCTAAACAATCTAGGTGCCATTTCTGTGGATTGGCTTCGGCAAAAAATCTTGATGCTTTAGAGAAGATCTTTAAACATTTTCATATGCGATATAATTGAATAATTGAAGCGCGTCAAGTTACAGTCACGATCACAATCCCACACTTTTTTTTACAACCAAAAGCTTGAGGAACTTAATTTCGCGCATATTGAAAGGATCAGTATAATTAAATTGTAATTGGATCAGCCTGTATTTATTTTTTAAATTGAAATTTAAATGTCGTGCGCATAATTGGATCACCCTGTATTTCTTGTATTTAGTTTGGAAACGAATACCTTCATTTTTGGCGTTTTCTTTTTTTTTCTATCTTTTTCTTTTAACTCGAATGACTTGCTAAACTTTCTTTGTGCTTTCTAATTTATTTTGCTTATGATTTTTTTTTGTTGTAAGTACAGTCGGAACTCGATTATTCAAGGTGATAAGAAGAAGAAGGCTTAGGCTAATCAATTAATCGATTTGTCTGATGGATAAAGGAACGATTCCGTGTCGAGTTAGCCAAGTATTTTGAAAAATTGTCGTTAATTTTAATTTTTCTAAAAATTTGCCAATTTTTGTAGGCTTGGGTATAATACGAAGTGAATTGAAAAACTCTTGAAAAATTTTGAGATTTGATCAATGTTGAAAATCTTGGCACAAAGTTTTTTAATGTGAAATACCTCCGGTTTTTTGTAACGCTTTTAACTTTTTTGGTTTTGATCAAATATGCATACGTACCTTTCAAACAAATTTTTTGGGAAAAGTTTTTTATCTTTTTTGGAAATTTTTTGTATTTGTCTTTTTTTTTTTTTGATATGCATAGGTACTTTGGAAAATTTTTTTTAGAAATCTTTTGCTAGTTTTTTTTTGTTTTACATAAAAACACACATACATTTCCAACAAATTTTTCCTTTCGGAAATTTTTTACAATTTTTTTTTGATAAAAAATTACAATAACATACTTTTCAGATAAAATTTTTGGAAAAAACAAATTGGTTTTGGAAATCTTTTGCAATATTTCTTTTCTGTTTTTGATAAAATACACATACATATGTAGTTGCAAAAAAATTTTTTTTCTGGAAATTAAAAAAAAAAAATTTGTATGTTTTTGATAAAATACACATACTTTTCAAACGAATTCAATGGACTTTTTTTTATAAAAAATTACACATACTTTTCAAACAAAATTTTTGGGAAAAAAGTTTTTGTTTTGGAATTTTTTTGCTATTTTTGTTTTTTTTTTAATGATAAAATACAATACTTTGCAAAAAAACAAATTTTCTAGAAATTAAAAAAATTTTTTTTTTCATGTTTTTGATAGAACAAACAAATTTTATTGAACATCTTCCTTTTTTGTGAAATCTTTTTTTAGCAGTTTTCAAACTTTTAAAACAAATTTTTTGTGAAAAAAAATTTTTGTTTTGGATTCTTTGTTTTTTTTATTATAAATATACACATACTTTTCAAAGAAATTTTTTGTGAAAAAAATTGTTTTGGAAATATTTTACAATTTTTTTTTTGATAAAAAATAACACATACTTTTCAATCTACATTTTTGAATTTTTTTTTTTTTTGAGTTTCTTGCGTTTTTTATGTTTGTTTTTGATAAATTAGATATACTTTTGAAAATAAAATTTTTTTTTTGGATATTTTTTAGAATTTTTCTTTTATAATAAAACATGCATACTTTTCAAACAAATTTTTTGGGAACAATTTTGGAGTTTTCAGCAGTTTTCAAACTCTTAAAAGAAATTTTTCGTGAACATTTTGTTTTTTTTTTATAATAAAAATACACATACTTTTCAAAGAAATTTTTTATAAAAAAAATTGTTTTTGGAAATTTTTTACATTTTTTATTGATACAAAAAACACATACTTTTCAAACAAAATTTTTGGAAAAAAATTTTTTTTTGTCTTGGGAAATTCTTGCAATTTTTCTTTTTGTTTTTGATAAATTACATATGTACATATGTATACTTTTGAAAAAAAAATTTTTTTTGGAAATTTTTTAGAATTCTACAAAACTTTTTGCATTTTCTTTTTTTGAATTTTTCTTTTATGATAAAATACGCATACTTTTCAAAACCATTTTTTTGGGAATTTTCAGCAGTTTTCAAACTCTTCAAACAAATTTTACGTGAAAAAAAATTTTTTATGGAAATTTTTTGGAATCTTTTTTTTTTAGCTGAAATACACATACTTTTTAAACAAATTTATTGCGAAAAAATTTTTTTGCATTTATTTTTGTTTTTGAAAAATTGCGGATACTTTTGAAAAAAAAGTGTTTTTTGGAATTTTTTAGAATTTTTCATTACTTCTTGCATTTCTTTGCAATTCGTTCTTTTATGATAAATACGCTTACTTTTCAAAGACATTTTTTGGAAAAAAATTTTTTTTTTGCGAATTTTCAACAGTTTTTAAACTTTTGAATCAAATTTTTCGTGGAAAAAATTTTTCCTTGGAAATTTTATGAAATTTTTTTTGTTTTTGATAAAATACACATACTTTTTAAACAAATTTTTTGGAAAATAGAAATTTTTGCACTTTTTTATAAAATACTCATACTTTGCAAACAAATTTTTTGGAGAAAAATTTTTTTCGATTTTTTTTAGAAATTTTTTTTGTATTTCTTTTAGAAGTTGTTTACAAACAACAAAACAAGTTTTTTAATAATTTTTTTCTTTTACAGCTGAGTAGTCTCTGTAAGCGTCATAAGAGATTCACATAACTTTTCGGGTTATAACCAATATTTACACGCACATCGAATCAGCGAAAAATACCATGAGTCTGCTTATCAATGAACGTAGCCGACACTTTGATCGATTTGCAAGCGGATAGAGCAGCATTTTGCACTGATCCGCTGTGCGTATTTGAACATAACTCGAGAAGTCGTAAGAATGAAACTTGCAGAGATTACTCAGCATAATGTGAGTAATTAATAAAAAAATAGAAAAAATTCTGTTATGGGATTTCTTCCAAAAAGAAAAAAACAAAATGGTTTCTCAAAAAACTAACAAATTCTGCTTTTCCAATTATATATAACCTAAAAATTTAAAAAAATTATATTTATAATTATATTATATGAAAAAACAAAAATTTTCAAGAAAAAAAAATTGGAACATTTCTGAAAAACTTTTTAAATGTATATTTAGCCTAAAAAATTTATAGAAAAAAATTTTTTTAAAAACAAAAAAATTCAAAAATTTTTGAAAATATTAAAATAAAAAAATTAAAAAAAAGCGTTATGAAAAATTGTTTAAAAAGTGTATTTTGGCCTAAAAATTGCAAAAAAAATTGTTTAAGAAAAAATTAAAACAAAGTTTTTAAATTTTTCACGAAAAATAATGATTAAAAAGTGAATTGCAAAAAAAACTTTGTTTAATAAAACATTCCAAAATTTTTTAAGAAAATTAAAAATTAAAAAAATTAACATTTTTTTAGAAACAAATTATTTAAATATATGTATATGTTTTAATGTTAAAAGATATTTCACTTCAAAAACTCTATTCCAAGATTTGCAAAATTGAGTAAATTTCAAAATTATTGAACATTTTTCAAAATTTTATCAGTCCACTATTAATTATACTCAAGCCTACAAATAAAAAAAAACAAACAAAGCCAAAATACTTGGATCACTTGGTTTAAAATTGCTCAGCGTAGAAATTTCTTTTGCTTCCTCTTCCGTTAAGGCAATGGTAGTCGCAGTCAATAACAGATGGTTAATGGAGCCGCTTAATTGAGTCACGCATAATGAGTTCCGACTGTAGGTTGCTAAATATTTTTGAAACAAAATTAAAAATTTTAATCCAGACGACCAAATACTAATTTCTTGAATGTCAATTAATTGAGAGTACGAGTAAATAACTTTTATATTAATCTTAAAATTTTGAGAAGAATTTGCATGGAAACGCCTTGCCTGTTTATAATTTATAAAATTCTTATATCTTAATTCTCAATCTCAATAATCAAATAAAATATTAACAGCTATAAAATTACTCAAGCGCATTTCTATTGATTTCGAACATTTTAAAATTTTCTTTTTCGATATTTTATTTTATTATTTTTTTAAATAAATGTTTTTTCAATAATTATGTTTGAAATATTTTCTTCATGCAGACAAAATCAACTGTAATATTTGCGATCAAATTCTCGAGGGCCTTGAACTGATCGACGATGAATGTGACGTCTTTGGCATTCATATGGTTAAGATACAGGACCCACAATTGGCTAAACGCTATTCGATCAAGACATTCCCAGCGCTCGTGTATTTCCGGTAATGTACCACACGTGTAAAGGGTGTCTCTTTATTAGGTGTAGTTATTTTATAAATTAAAATAAATAGCTCAATTGTAAGGGGAATCAGAACTTTTTTTGTAACCGATAGGTTAGATTAGGTTAGCCTGGTTGGCATTAAGCCACGTATAGACCTTTTGGTCCCTAGCGATACCAGATGGAGACCGACCTCTATGAATACTGAAAGCAGACATCATGTAGGATGTCAGCGCTTTTGGCGAATCTAAGCAGAGCTGGGAGATCCGCATGTGAGACGTCCTCCATACCCAAAAACAATGGGGCTCCCAGGCATTTTAAACGCGTTTTTAGTAATGCCGGATAGACGCACAGAAGGTGTTCTAAAGTTTCCTCAACATCCTCTCTGCATTTTCTGCATGTGTCCGTGTTAGCAATCCCTGTATTGTACGCATGTGCAGCCAATAGATTATGACCTCTCAGCATATCTAGGATAGTTCTGCAGTCCTTTCGCGAGAGCATAAGTACGAATTGAGTTAGTTGTTTGTCATTAGTTCTAGTGCTTTCAATAGTTAAGCGGTTTATTTAGCGGTTTTGGTACATCGTTCTCTTGTTCAAATGGTAGTCTAACAGCACTTTTTTCTATCTCATCTACTATTTCATTCCCCATAATGCCTTTGTAACCAGGTACCCAATAGATATGCATCCTACTGTTTGCGGCTAGCCTTTTTATGGCCTCGCTGCTCCGTTGGACATTTTTGGACTTAATGCAATATGAGGTTATTGCTGCTTGACTGTACACGTATACATTAATTGTTGAGTTCTTTCTTGTTCTTGTGTAGACTAGCTCCACGGCTTTCCCCACAGCAAAAACTTCCTCTTGGAAAATACTGCTGTAGTCTGACAGCTTGATAGGCTACCTAATCCCTAGTTTTGAGCAGTAAATACCCGCTCCCACTCCGTGTAAAGTTTTAGAGCCGTCTGTATAGATGTGAAAAATTCTATGGCCAGGCTTCATGCCTTTGTGCCATCCCTCCTCTTCAATTGTAGTGCGAAACCTTCTCTCCCAATTAAAGTACGGAGTCATGTAGTCTGTGCAACTTGAGCTCCACTTTCCTATTGAGCTGTGTCCGAAGGATCTACAGGTGAATACCCCAGCAACCACTAACCTCCTCGCAGATGTCGCTGCCAGGTTTTCCGCCATAAGGTCAATAGGTGGCATGCTGAGTATCATTTCCAGCGCCGCCGTTGGAGTGGTTTTCATCATTCCTGTTATGCACAGAGCAGCGAGTCGTTGAATCCTTTCCAGTGGCATTAAGTATGTCAGTTTTCTTGTTGCAGTCCATACTCTGGCCGCATTAATAATGGGAAACTGACGTCGCTATTATCGCCACGAGAACGTCTGAGTAATTAAATTTTGATGCATCTACTTTTAACTACTTTTTCGAGCATTTGAGACCGGATCTAACCTGGAGAACTGCTTCAAGCTATCCCAAAACGGCACACCAAGGAACCTCAAGAGCCTAACCGTCAGACCCGGACATTTGCAAAGAAAGTGTTAAACAGTATCTTTATCTGCAGGATCTCCACAGCTTCTGCAATGGGGACTGTACGGAAGTCCAAGCTTTTCCGCAAGAGTTCCGTTCACCCAGTGACCGGATAATGCCGCTAAGAGTTTGGAAATTGCATACCGGGGGATCCTCAACACTTTTCTGTCGTATTGAGGCCAAAGTGTTTTTGAGATAGCACACGATAAGATAGACCTCAATCTGTCTTGAGCTTTTTTAAGAAAGAAATTGTGCAGTTTCCCTTTAGCGGCAGTCAAGGGGGCGCCGATGTCTGATATGGAGACAACTGAAACCGGTTCTGTACAAAGATTGAAGGAGATAAAAGAGCGTAACTCTGTCTTGACGTAAACGTAGTTAAGATATGTGAGTTAACTAAGAAAAAACGTTCGAATGGTCAGCTTTTGTAATTAAATCAAAATAAAAATTTGGTTAAGTTGAAGGAAACTCTTCCCTGTAATAGAAATGAAAGAGAAAATTGTTAGTGAACAAACCTCTACAACTACGTCATCTCAAGTTCTGGTTCCGTTATAATTGCTGAAACTTGCCACGCCAAGCGGAGTAACAGAACCACGATATGCGTAGCCTAACGAATTCTCTCAACTGCACATTCATAGTCTATAAAGTCGCACAATGAAAATACCAAGTGATTGAAATAGGATTAGGCTGAAAATGAGATCTAGCGATTTTACGCAGCAGAAAGAGAAAAGCACTAAATGTCGTTCTAATAACAAAGGGTTCCGCTTAAAAAGAGGCCCAGCAATCAATATGAATTTTTAACTTCTTAGTGTATTCACGTCGTACAACAGATTTTCGTTGCTAATTAATTTATTTTATGGTCACCTTCTTAGAAACGGCAATCCCTTACTCTTCGAGGGCGATCTACAAAACGAACAGTCGGTTTTGGAATGGCTTATCGATGATGACAATCGCGAATTGGCAGACGAAATTGAGGAAGTAAATGAACGTATGTTGGAACGCTTGATGGTGGATTCCACACTCTTAGTGGTATTCTTTTGTGAGTATCGATAATTTAAAAAAATTTAAAACGCATGAATTAAAAAAAAAGCATCGGAATCATTACTTATAGAGCAAATATGCAAAGAAATTTCTGAGCTTTAAAATAATTTAATTTTTTTATATATTTATATATTACTATATTAGATTTCATTTTCATTATTTATATATTTGAATAAATTACTTTTCTACTCACTCGCAGATGATGAAGATTGCGCCGAGTGTGAGGAGATTCTGGAAGAGCTTGAAGAGATCGATGGCGAAGCTGATATGTTTGGCATTGACTTTGTGAAAATCGCCAGCGTAGAAGCGGCTAAAAAATATGATGTTGTGAATATACCCTCACTGGTATACTTCAGGTGAGTACACAAAGCACACAAAGGGCTTGATTGGTCAGGTATAGGTTGATCGTTATTTACGAGTGCGTATATAAAGTCTGTGAGGAGCTTTTTCATGGCTATGTACATATATAGCTCAAATCTGTGAGGCAATTCTCTGTAGGACATGGTAACATTTTCAGGCAGGTTTCTGTTTCCTTCTCTGTACTTCCTACAGATCTCTCCATCAGCAACCTGGATTTGGAGGTTTATACTAGGGGTATCTTTCCAAGCAGGCTGGATTGGAAAGAGGCGAGAGTGTGCACGAACATAGGCACCTCTGTTTTCACCGATGTATCCAAGATGGAAACTGGTGTTGGAGCGAGGGTTTTCCTTAAATCAGCCAATCCTTTAAACTACCAAAAGCAAGTACTGTTTTTCAAGCAGAGGCCTTCGCGATGCTTAGGGATCGCTGTTGGGAGGTAGACATAAATATTTTTTCAGTTGGTCAAGCTGCGATCAAGGCCCTATCGTCGCCAAACATACAGGGTTTGATTGAAAAGTAATGAGCCTTCCCACGCGGAGCGTCTGCCAAGCGATCAACCGAATCGGCTGGTGGGGGAAAATGATCGTTGGACCTTCTCTCTTGAACACTTTCTTTGCAAATGCCCGGGTCTAGCGGTTAGGCGCTTGAGGTTCCTTGATATGCCTTTTGGGGATATCCTGAGGCAATTATGCAGCCTAAATCCCTTAACTCTTCTCCTCTACATCAACAGCACTGGAGGCTTGTAGGTTTTTTTTCCTTTAAGTTTTGTAATCTTTCGCAGGCAGTGGTCTACACTATGTTAAAAAAAGTCCACTCTAGTGCTACTTGTAGTGTACCCGTGGTACTCTTGCAATCTAACCTATATACCTACCTACCTGCAAAGCTACTCAAACCATTTTTCAATATTATCGCATGCGTGCAACTTGTTTCAACTCATTGGTTCGACTTTCACAAAGTTAGACCGTGTTTGTAGACAAAAGTGGGATTGTTCTTTTTAATAGCATTGAAAATTTCGCTCACGTATTTTGAAGAATATTGCTGAGGTGGCTGGCACATGTCGGACAAAAATTCGAGCTTGTCCCACACCCGGCAAAAGAGTTTATCAGCCTCTTCAAGTTCCACCTACTCGGAGGTGTGCGACCTTTGGACGAAAAACGCTTTCTCCAGCGAAAGATTGCGACGCATCACCTAAATACGTGTCCTGAAAGGAATTGATAATTTTTTTAAATAAAATCAACAAATATGTTATTAAAAGTTCAATTGATAATTAAGGGTTATCAATTTAGAGGTATCGGATTTTAAATTGAAATAAAAAATCGAAGATTCCAATTTATTTGGTAATCTTTATTATATTTGTGTAGAACCATTCCTGGCATTTACGTTTTTAAGATAATCCCTTTCAAATGTTGGCCGCAACTGCGCCGTAAATACCAATTTTGAATAACTCGCTGGAGAACTTCGGTCGGTATCTCGTGAGCAACTTTAGTAATGTCGGCTTCCATTGACTCAATCGAAGCTGGCTTATCCACAAAGCATTTAGACTTTACATTCTCCCAAAAAACAAAAGTCCAAAGGTGGGAAATCATACGATCTTGATGACCAATCCACTGGTTCGAGATGAGCGATAAATTGTACACCAAAACGACGACGCGATAAATCCATTGTTTCACGGGTTATTTAGCAAGTAACCCCGTCCGCCGTTTTGTTGGAACCAACTTGTTGTTGTGGAGGTCATGGACTTCAATTTCCGGCGCCAAAAAGTCGTTTTTCAAGGCGCGATAGCGTTCGGCGTTCGTCATTCACGGTTACATTGGCGCCAGCCTCGTCTTTGAGAGCTTTTCGAAGATAGTCCCTTTCAAAAGTTGGCAACAAATGGTTGTTTTCAATGGATGTAACGACTGTTCTTGAATGGCTTCCGGTTGCTCTTCAGCCCAAATATGGCAATTTCGCGTTTTGACGTAGCCATTAAGCCAAAAATGTGCTTCATCGCTGTACAAAATTCGTGCCCTCAAATGCGGATATTCGGCGAGTTTAACAAGAGCCCAAAGCGTAAAATCACCCAAGTAGTGCCATTAGTTGTTGAGATCGGCGCCGAATTGAATCTTCCGGGTATTCGGCGAAGCTTTTTCATGGCAGAAATACACTCGGAGATTTGCCATTGCTTGCCGAGGGGCGACCGCTATTAGAAAACTCTTTTTTTTTAATTTTAATCTTTCACCGAGACTCGAACCGACGTCCTCTCTCTGAATTCCGAACGGTAGTCACGCACCAACTCATTCGCCCACGGCGGCCGCCCGTAATATTCTCTTCACGACGGGTTGTACGTGGTCTAATCGGTCGCGTATCATCCAATAATGTAAAATTAGTTTCAATTTTGCCGATGGTTTGCCGAATAGTGCGTTCGGTAGGACGGTTATGTACACCATACCATAAGTTCGTCTGAGCGCGCGTTGGGCACTTTTCGCAGAGCGTCGATTTTCGTGATATAGTTGTACGATTTGTACCTGTAAACGTTGTTGAGGCGTAAGTCTTTCCATGATGAAATTTCAATGAATACTGAAAAAAACTATGTATTTAGTTTGACAGTAGCGACGCGCGATCTGTCAAAAAACCCTCATTGGCAAAAGTTCCTCCAATCTGATCACCCGTTAATACACTCATAATATTCGTTTTCTTCTGTTTTTTTTTTTTCAGAAAACAAGTTCCTGTATTGTACGATGGTGACTTACATCAACACGACAAGATTATCACCTGGCTAACGTCGCAAGATGTTTTCGAAATTAAAAATGAAATTGAGGAGGTCAATCGTAAAATGTTGGATAAACTACTGGAAGAAAATGAATTTATAACGGTGTTCTTTTGTAAGACTTAACATACTTTAGTGAAGCAAATTGATGCAAAAATATATACTGCCATAACCTCACTTTTGCAGATGAGCACAATCAGCAAGACAGCACTGCCGCACTAGAAAAACTTGAGAATATCGACAGTGAAACAGATAATTTGGATATAACATTTGTGAAGATGGCCGATTCGCGTTATGCCAAAAAATGGGGCGTTACAAAACTGCCAGCTATGGTCTATTTCCGACGAAGGTTCCCCAGCATTTATCGAGGTCAGTTGCTGTGCATTGCTCACACATACATACATAAATACTAACGTTTATTAATTAGTAGTTGAAAACTGCATTTAATTGATTTCGAATTTTCCCCTTAGGTGATCTTCTCTCCGAAGATGAGGTTTTGGAATGGTTGCGCAAGAATCGTTTCCGTCAACCCGAACTGAATATATTCATGTATGCGCTCATAGCATTGGCTGTTTGTTTCTTATTATACACTGCCTTCCTACTGCAATGCTTCAAGCCAGCGCCACCGCCACCACCGCAACACCCCAAACAATCGTGATAAGTTGAGCTACTTACTAGTGGGTGTTAGTTGAATTTACACTACAAAAACCAAACAAAGAAAAAACACTGGAACAAAACCACCTATTAGAGGAAACTATTCAAACATTTTAATGAAGGAGACGACAAAAACAAAATGAAAAAATGTGAAATATATAAAGGAATGAAAATTGTGACGAATTATCATCCAATGCCAACGATCGTCTAAATTAGACGTGAGAAAACTGAATATAATGATTTTTGAAGAAAAAACAAAAACAACAAAAGAAAAAAACGAAGAGCCAAAAGCGAACCCATATTACAATTTAAAAGAGAGAGAGAGAGACATAAAAGCAATCGAATAATGTAACTTGGGGAAAAGCTCTTTGTTATGGGAAAATGTTTAACTGTAACCGAACTATTTTTAGAAGAAGAAAAAAAATGAAAAAATCAAAACCACAAAATCCTAAACGGTTGAACCGCCGCAACTTGAATTCAATCGAAACTGAGGTTTTATTTTAAAAACAAACAGATCAAAAATTATTTATTCGCTACCCTACGATTTTCGAGAAAATTAAAAAAAAATTATTAGACAAACAGTGACGAATCATTTAAAAAAGTGCAAACGCGCATAAATATGCCTACTTACATATACTTGTATGTATGTTTTAAGACGAATGTATTCGCGATTGTGAATTTAATGAAAACAATTTTGCTATAAAATACAAATAAAATAAACATAAATTTTGGATGATAAAATTGGCGTTGTTGCTTTTTTATTATATTGTCACTGCTGGGCTGCAATAAGTTCATGAAACCCGCCAAGGCGCATTCATTAAAGGTGGTGGCACTACACCAACAACAATGTTCTGTAAGTTTGATTGCCAAAGCAAAGTATTGAACAACTAAAAAGCAAATAATGAATTCGCCTTGTTTCATTTTTTTTTTTTAGGGTTAGTTCAACTTAAAATATGCACTTATTTATGAATTTTTTTTGGAAAGATGATTCATGTAAATTTATTTATCCAATTAGTATACTGTAAACTCATATTTCAAAAATATTTTCAAAAATTTTCACAAGAAAATATACAAAATTGAGCCGTTGACAGCAGATCTACGCAGACGTCTCGAAAAAAAGGCAATTTGCCGTGGACAGAAAGGCAATTTGCCGGACTGAAATCAAAAAATCAAAGAGTTTTCATTAGGTAATCAATTGTCCGAGGTAACCCTGTCGAGTTTTTATTAAAAAAAAATTTTTTTTCAATTTTTTTTAACATTTGAAGAAGAAGTGCGATTTTTAGACGATAAATCGCATAATATTGTTTATTGTAAAATAAATAAAAACTGAAAAAAAAACCTCCCAGGGTTACCTCGGTAATTATGTAGAGAAAGTGTGTACAAAATTTCAGGAAGATCGGTCGAGTAGATTCAGAGAAAAAGTGTCCACCGACTTGAAAAACGTCGTTTTCCAGAAAATCGATTTAAAGTTTTCTATAGCAGGTAGCCGAGTCGGAGCGGCCAACGGTTATAATGCTCTAACTTTGTGAGTTTTGCACCGATTGACTTCAAATTTGGACACAACATTCTTGAGATTATGTACATTCATTTTCTTAAATAAACCAAAATCGATTTTTTTTACCCTAAAAACCCTACCACCCCCCCCCCCCCCCCCCTAAAGGGGGGCCTCTTATCAGTGGCTTCAAAAAAATGTTTTTTTCTCAATTTTTTTTGGAGGCGAAAAAAGCGACACACAGGTCTTTTGCATTTATTTGAAGGCATTATTGAAGAGTAATAAACAATTTTTTAACATAAATAAAAAAACAAAATGGCGGGCATATGAGGGATCTCGCACAGCTTCTCGTTGCGCGCTAGTAAAACGGCGTGTAAGATTGCGGTCGTAGTTTTCACCTGAAACACAAAAGAAAAATGTTGTCTTATTCAGAAGGCTTTCCCGCATATAATAGACTACTGTTGTATAAAAAATATGAATAAATGAACACACAATTAATTATTGAAAAAAGTGCTTTTTCGCTTTTTTTCAAAAAAGGTGTTAAATAACATTAAAAAAATGATTTTTTTTTGTATTTTGTTAGTTAATTAGTTGCGCATTTTAATTATCTTTATATAGATTATCGGTTTGCACCGATAACTTTCGTAGTTTTTTTTTTTTAATCTTACACGCCATTTTCAAAAACATGGTTTTGAGAAAACGTGTTTCAAAGTTTTCAGAAGGTAGACAGTACATATACCCACACGAGGGACGGTACACAGCCCTGTTACTCCGAAATCACTTTAAATTCCGCTATAAAATTTTGAGGGCAAACAAAACAAATCGATTTTTTGAAGCCGACTGATAAGAGGCCCCGCTTAAGTGAAACATCGAAAAAATTTTACTGAATCGATCCCTTGTAAAGGTATTTGCATAAAATGGAATGTGACTTGCTTCAATATTCATGTATTTTGCACCATGTTCATGAAAGCATGTTACTATGAAAGCAAGAAATTCTTCTTTTCCGACATTTTTCCACGTCATCGGTAAAAAATAATTGCAAAAATTTTTATGGTTCTGTTACCGCTTGGGGGCCTGGTATTTTAGGAGGTGTTGCGAAAGGTATTTTAATTGTGTTGGGGTCGTTTTCTGTAACATCAACCCAATCGTCATCATCCTGGCTGAGATCTTCATTGGAAATATTGTTGTTTTCCTCACTGCTACTTGAAAGGCATCGAACTTTTTTCCTTTTAGCTTGCACCACATCACTATCAGATCGACTATTATCATCGGTGTTATATTCACATTGAGGAAATTCTTCTCAAACACTTTTCAAATCAAACATCCACTCGTCTTCACTACTGTTATTTTCATAATCTTCGTCTTTATATATGTATTTTCTCCATGATCTATTATTTGAAATTTTCATTATGTTTATTTATTTTTAAAATAAAAAATAAATTAAACCTTATTATAATAGAACTACTCGAAAGTTGGAAGACGCCAATACATTATACATATGTATGTATGTATTTGCACCTGATAAGCTTCTAAATCGCAAACTACACTGAATATCAATGTATTACGGTAAATATTTCTTGGCAGTATATGATCAACAAACCAGTATGTATATACAAAGTTGCAATATTTGTAAAAGAAAACTACAGCGATGATAAATAAATGAAATGAAAACTGAAATCTTTTTATGTTCCCGTAGCGGGGCCTTTCGGCCGTTAAGGGTAAATTACTTCATTTCAAACAAATTACGTCCCATACATCCACATCTACATACATAAATCAATAACTCACACTTGTCTTTTTCTAATTTGTCTCGGGTAGTTTTAGTGGCACTGTATTATTAGTTCGCATCAGAATGTAAGTGATTTGTGTGCACCCGCAGGCTTGCATTGCCTTCCCAGGTATTACATACTTACTTATTTATGTGTGTGTGTGTGTGTCGTATTTTTTATATTCGCGGCCCGTCTGAGAGCTTCAATTCCTCTAGCAGTATGTAAAAACATTTAAATTAAAAACAACCATTTGACTGTTCGATTTTCCTTTCTTTTCATGGAAAGAAATATTTGTTGAAAAATCTTGCATTTTTTCGTGCTGAAATATTAAGATTGGTTTGAACATGCAATACAACGTGCAAATATTAATAAATAGCACTGAAGGCCCTGATAGCCAGTGTGCTAATTAAGTTAGGGTTATATTGTATGTATAAATGTCTATCTCCTATAAATAATAATAATAATAATAAATAAACGTGAAACATCGGCACATACATATCTATGTATTTCATTTTAAATAAAACCGCAGTTTTATCGGCATACTTTCCGCTCGTCTCTAACCAAAATATTCTCCTCATATTTGCACGACCGATTTTTTGCTTAATTCTTTGCATATTTGTTAATCATACATTAAATTCATCGTTTCTAACACCGAATATGACTAACATTTTCTACATCTCCAATCAGCTGCTACATTTGGACTTGTTGTTATCATACGATTTTGACAGTTCTTCCTTACTGCATATTCGCGCTAAACAGTGTTACCAGCCAACCCACCATACCTGAGGGGGAAAAGTTGCGGCCTTTAATGCAGACAAATTGCTGATATATTTACTATATTTGTGTGTAATAATTTCTAAATTAGGTTCAGGCAGTTAGATATTGAGAGCAAAACTTTCGTGGCCATAGTAGAAATCCAAATCCAAAAAAAAGAAGTAATTTTCTTGTTAGACAAAATTTGCAAACGGCACAACACTGCTTTGCACACATGAGCGCTGTCATCTGTTGGCCGAACAAGTGGAGGAGACCCGGAGCAAAGATATATGCACATACATCAGCCGTCCATAGAAAAGTCGATAAGCGCGAGCCATTTGTTTGTGCCACAGACGAAAAGTAAAATAAAAACAAAATTCCCAAGAGTTGTTTAGTTCAAAATCCAGAAAATACAAAGAACTGGGTAAATAGCAACATAGATAACAATAGTAGGACGCACAAACAACAAAGCGGCGTGTCTCGTCGGTTATGACAGTGACAGTGGAGGCGTGGAGGCAACAGCAAAGAGCGATTACAATGTGCATTGGAAGAACAAAAAATGATTGAGAGTGTTGCTGACTTGGTAGAGCTGAACTAGACTGGAGGCACGACAGCCAATGCGAAAACGTCAGTGCCTGAGACTTTGTAGTAGAGACCAAGCAAAGGGAGCGAAAATGTTCAGTTGATTTTTGTTGTTCCGCGAATGCTGTTGGTCAAATAACAAAAACGCGTAGGTCAAACTGAACCGTTGTGTAGTGCCATATCAATTAGAAAGAAAACTAAACAGAAACACAATAAAAGAATATCAAAGCAAAAATATAGTAAGCATTGGACAGCAGTGGAAAAAATATAGAATCTTCTCAAGAAATTCAACTAAATTCGGGCCGAATCAAAGTTTTTTGGTGAGTGAAAATAGAAATTGAAAAGGCTCGAAAATCAAATGTGTTTGCGGACATTTGCTGCGTTTGCATATACATCTGTGCATACATATGTATGTGTGTATGTATGTTTTACTAGATTTCGTTCCGCAATACTATTGATTTACCCAACAAAACGCGATATTGTTAAACAACCTCACAAGCCACAAGCAACCTACTACAGCTGTCATCACCTTGAACTCGCCCAGCAACAGCCTTGTATGTTGTGTTGGGTTTGCAGGCGCTACCGTTAACGATTCTTCGATGGTGCCACAGCCGCATATGTATTCATGCCTCTACAGAGTGATGCTCCTAATGATTGTTATGTACATAAATGTTACGTGTAAAACTCACGGTTTTTAAAAATCGTGTTAAGCCATCAACTAAATTATTCAAGCTCATAAGCACTCCATAAAATAATAGAATTAACAACTATTTTCCGAAATATCTTATTTCAGCCGCGTGTAGCATCCTCTATTGCCGCTTGTGCGATTGCTAAATTGAATGCTAAATCAATAGGGTATTTCGCGCACTGATCGCAATGCGGAAGTTCCGCTCAATTTAGTTTTTATTTTATTTGATGTGCTGTTTTTAGTCTTCGGATCGTCTGCTGATCTAAAATGATTTGCATATTCTCAAAATTGGATAAGCATTTTTTGACTTTTAAGTATGTGTTGTATAATATTTCATTGACCATTAATTACATAGTTTTGCGCAGTATGCATATTTTCCAATTGACCAATAACCTATGAAGTGGCGGCGTAAAGGAGAAAGTCATCATCACCACCACGGCTGTTTTTTGTTGTTGATATTTACAGCAGGCGTATGATTTGTTTTTATTTACATATGTAGTTATGTATGTATGTGTATACGCACAAATGCTTACAAACCCTGCAGGGAAAAAATTTTAAAAAGTTTGCATGCGAAGCGAGTAATGTTGTGCAGCAGCGTTTCTGAGGCAGCCGAATATTTTTATATACTTTATCCTCCAAAGACTGTCATTTCATCAGCATTTTCCAAACACTTATGGCGTATGCTTATGCTGTTACAAAAGAAACAACAACAGCAAATAAAAACAGATTATTCATAATAATCATAAAACATATTTTTTTAATAGTTTTTGATTTAAGGTTTTGTGGTACGAATTCGTCTTTTTTATATTTATTTTATTTTTTGTTTTTTTAATTTCATGATAATTTTTTAATTTTTTTAAAGATTTCTAATAGTTTTTTTATAACTTCTTTTTATTTAACTTTTTTTAATTTTATTTAATTTTTTTTAATATATTTTATTTTGGTTTTTTATTTAATTTTTATTCTTTGATTTTCTTTTATTTTTGACAAATTAACATTGTTATAATTTATTTTTTATACGAGTTTTTTTTATGTTTTATTCAGATTTTTTTAATAGTTTTTTATTTAAGGTTTTCCGGTACGTATTCGCCTTTTCTGTATTTATTTTATTTTTTCTTTTTTTAATTTCATGATTATTTTTAAATTTTTTTAAGGATTTCTTATAGTTTTTTTATAATTTCTTTTTATTTAACTTTTTTTAATTTTATTTAATTTTATTTTATTTTTTTAGGTTTTTTATTTAAATTTTCTTCTTTGCTTTTCCTTTATTTTTGACAAATTATCATTTTTATAATTTATTTTTTATGTGATTATTTTTATTATTTTTTATTCAGATTTTTTTAATAGTTTTTTATTTAAGGTTTTGTGGTAAGAATTCGCCTTTTTTATATTTATTATTTTTTTTTAATTTCATGATTATTTTTTAATTTTATTTAAGATTTATAGCAGTTTTTTTATAATTTTTTTGATAGTTTTTTATAATTTCTTTTTATTAAACTTTTTTTAATTGAATTTCATTTTTTGTTTATTTTATTTATGTCTTTTTTTTAATTTTTCTTCTTTTGTTTTTCTTTATTTTTGACAAATTAACATTTATCCCGGCTAACGCCGCCGTCTGTCTGGGCTATTATTAGAAAGGAGCTGGTAAGCTGCTACTGTAGGTTAAGTTAGGTTGAAGCGAATGTCCTGTGGGGACACACTCAGGCTCATAGCCCATTGTGATGCCGCGTAAGGAGCTTGTCCCTATCTCTCCTAAAACCAGTGTGGGCTTTTCAGAAATTTTAGAACTCAGTAAAAAATTGTCTACCCAGAATAGTAAACCTTCATCTAGATGGAGCATCACAATGGCGCAGTAGGTGCGCGATTGTCGCTTATTGTCTGCTATTATAACAATCAATCAATTGCTAGCATGAACAAAACGGTTTGAAAAAAAGCTATAAAAAATATCGCGAATCTACGTAACTACGATTTCGAATTTACGTGGAAGTTGTCAGTATAATTTCCTGCAGGGGGCTTAAGAAAATTATTGTGTGCTCATATTAGGGTTGTACATTTTTTCGATTAGTTTTATCTAGGGATTTTCGAGATGTTGGTATTGCAATCCCGGGATTAGAGGAGTATTTAGATTTTTATTATTTTGCAGTAATTTTAATCGGAAAACAATCCATCTCAACTATACGTATCAGACGTTAATTGGTTTTAAAAATATGTAAATATATACTTTTTGTTTAAAGCAGAGACATATTTACATACATACATATTTATGTATTATTTATTGTATTAATATGGAAACGAAATCATTGTTTTTGCTGTAAAAGTCTCCGTTTCATATGTTTTGTTTTTATCTAATCAAAAATTCCGGAATTGTTGGCAAAAATCCCAAGGGATTTCGCGGGGTGAGCGATTTTTCGGGCTTAACAAAATACCGCAGTCCCGATATTACGGGATTAGCATCTATAGCTCATATCTATGTATGTGTATATACAAAAAGAGGCCCTATTTTTTTGGCTGCATTATTAATTTTTTTTTCTTTTGTTGCGTGACCCCTTTCGTCTCTCTCCGCTTAAAAAACTTCATTGAAAGTGAAATCATCATCCCAATGAATTCTTAACAAACTTAAATGGTACCACGCCCACGCATGAATTTCGCGACAAGTAACAAGCATTAACTCAAATACATATGTACACTTATGTCTATAATTTTTTTATTATTTGATACAGCACAACTAGAAAATTGAAATTATTTAACCTGCAACCCAAAAGCGGTGAAAAAACCTGATAAAAAGTGGTTTTGTTAACTCCAGAAGTGGGTACAAATTGGTTTCTGAAGGTATTGTGCAGAATATACCCAGTTTCCCCTCGACGCGTGAAGTGTCCAAACACCGAGGCTCATTGCGTCTTTAACTGATTGGCGATCGGACGAATTAAATCTTTATCCAGTTGATGAAGGTTTTTTGCAGCTGAACTTAACTTAGCTTAAAAACTTTTAAATCTCGGCAAACCACTGCTTTTTATGACTCGTCGCCGAAATAGAAAAGGTTCCGTGGCTCTAGTGTCGTTTGTGTGAGAGGAGAGAACCCATTGGATTTATTAAGTAGACAAAGTTTTAATTATTTAGAAAGCATATGTATATTAATTTTGTGGTAAGGTTTTGCCGTACATATCGCCTCTTTTTATATTTTTTTAATTTTTGTAAGATTCTTTTAATAGCGCTTTTTATAATTTCTATTATTTACCTTTTTTAAATATTATTTTATTTTTATTTTTTTTTTATGTTTCTTTAACGTTTTTTTTACAAATTACCATTTTTTTAATTTTATTTTTTATAATTTTTTTTTTAATTTTTATTCAGATTTTTTTAATAGTTTTTTATTTAAGCCAAATACGTACCGCAAGCTTTTTTTATACTTATTTTATTTTTTTATTAGTTTCATGATTATTTTTTAATTTTTTTAAAGATTTTTTAATGGTTTTTTTATAATTTATTTTTGTTTAACTTTTTTCACTTTATTTAACTTTTTTATTTTTATTTTTTTAATTTTTTTTAGTTTTTCTTCTTTTGTTGTTCTTTTCTTTTTTGACAAATTAACATTTTTTAAATTTATTTTTTATGATTTTTGTAATAGTTTTTTATTTTTTTGTAAATTAACATTTTTTAAATTTATTTTTTATGATTTTTGTAACAGATTTTTATTTAAGCCATTTTTTATATAATTTTTTTTTTTTTTTTGAATTTCATGATTATTTTTTAAATATTTTTTAACAGTTTTTTTATAATTTCTTTTTATTAATTATTTTTTTTTTAAATTTAATTTCATTAAATTTTTTTATTTTATTATTATTATTATTTTTTATTCTTTGTTGTTTTTGCTTTTGTTGACAAATAAACATTTTTTTAATTTATATATATATATATAATTTTTTTTGTCTTTTTTATTAAGATTTTTTTAATAGTTTTTTCATTGAAGGTTTTGAGGTGCGCATTCGCCTTTTTTATATTTAGTTCAGTTTTTTTATTTTTGTTTTATGGTTATTTTTTTAAGATTTTTTAATAGTTTTTTTTTTATAATTCCTTTTTATTTAACTTTTTTTAATTTAATTTATTTTTTTCAATTAAGATTTTTTTTT
Source organism: Anastrepha ludens (assembly GCF_028408465.1). Lineage (NCBI taxonomy): Eukaryota > Metazoa > Arthropoda > Insecta > Diptera > Tephritidae > Anastrepha > Anastrepha ludens. The sequence goes on along the minus strand of NC_071502.1, from coordinate 23,985,638 downwards.
TAATTTTTTTAATAGTTTGTTTATAATTTCTATTTATTTAACTTTTTTTAATTGTATTTAATTTTTTTTCTTTTTATTTACTGTATTTTTTTCTGAAAAATTTAACATTTTTTCTTTTTTTTCTTTCTTTTTTATTTGAAATTTTTCTATTTCTTTTGTTTTTTGACAAATTATTATCTGTTTTGTTTTGTTTTGTTGATGCTCCAATGTCCAATCTTTTTGTTGGAATGGAAGTCGGTTATCTACTATTGATATCCTTTGCGCACAATGAGCAAAATGGTTCAGATTGTAACTGCATCTGATTCTTATTCTCTGTTCTGCTCTGTTTGGGTAACAATGGAATGGAATTGTGGATGGCCGGAAACTTTTTAGGCATTTAGGCAGTATTACCAATTGCCAAGGGAGAGGATTTGAAGGATAGGATAGTGTCGTTTCTCAAGAATAAAGTGAGTGGGGAATTCTTTGTTTCACTGCAAAACTCCCTCAATTATTTTTAAATTAGGAAAAGGGAATGTAGCTCGTCCCGTCTCAATGCATCCGATCAAAAAACGGCGAAGACCAGGCAGCGGCAGAAAAAAATCTCTGTATTCTCCTCATACTTCAAACAAGATGTGCACCGTGGATGGACGATGGTGTCTATAGCGACCATAGGGCGGATTCATAGTCCCAACAAAATCCATGATTGTTTTACTAATTAGTTCTATCAAGGCTCGCAGTTCACTACTTCTCTGTCTGAGAGGGAATTTTCCTCTTTCACTCTGTTTTAAGAAAATATTTGGTTGTTTTGCAGGTGTCAGTACTTCGCCAAAGGCCAATTTTGTAGGGTAAAAGTTTGTTGAAAAATACTCCATGAGTTGTTGAGCTCATACATAAAAAATTGGTTCTAAGCGATTTTGACTGAGTTCAAGCGGTTTTTATTAGAGGCTTTTAACATCTAAAATTATCATAAATTAACGTTTTCTAAGTTGCCCAAGCCACTTACTACATCGCACCTTTTATCTAATACTACTCTTGACGCGATCGATACACTCAAGATTCTAACATCTTCATTTGTTTGGTCTAAATCGAAATAGGAGTTCAGAAAATATTCCCACGCTTTGCTTTACACTCTTTAAGTTTTTCTGTACCGAATCTAGGCGAACTCTTTTGGCTTTTTGATTTCTTCTTGTCATCCTTTCGGGTAAAATCGATTGCCCTTCCCGCTGAAATGGTGAATGGTGTTTATGGTGCCGATACTGTAACAGCTAATTACGTGCAATTTCGGTTTCGTCGATTCCATTCAGGCATTTTTGATGTTAAAGAAAATGTCGATAAAATCACAGAAATAAAAGAAATTGACCGGCAACCACTCTTATAAAGCAGTGCGAAGTTTGGGCTGACATATCCTTAACAATCATGCAACAGATGAAATATTTCAATTAATATAATTTATGCTTAAAAAGTAACCGAAACTAATATTATAAATTAAAAATCAATCAATGATCGCTAAATCTATTTGTAGTGTAAATAGAGTGGTGGAGGTGGATTGGCTGTCCAAAGGGTTATGTAATTTCTGAGCACCAAAGTTAAGTAATGTTAAAGAAAGCAAAGTGTTGTTGATTGACGCGAGACTAAGTATGGGGAAAAATGCTAAAATGTTCATGGCAGTTGCAGCAAACAAAACTTTAAGAGCAAGACAATGTGACAGGAAAATTTGGAGAAAAATTAGCAAAGTAGCTTTAACTTTGACTAACTTATAAAAATAATAAACGTATAATTTGCAAATTTTCCCAATGTCGTTACCATTTAACTCTAGACATTAAAAAATAAATAAATTATATCTTCTTGACATACTACAGTGCAAGATGCCATAGGTACTCTCCATCCATTTTGCGCCAGTTTGAAGACCGCCATAAAATTGATGGTTTAAGATTACTTGTTTTTACTGCTGGGTTTCTATGAATTAGTATTTGAGTATGAAAGTACCTATGTACATACCCATTTACATACTCGTACAAGCATAGATAAAAAAGTGCAAAGAAACCAGTAACTTCTAGAATTGACCCATTTTATCGGAAAAGTAATGATACACTACCACACATCCAAGTCTACACTCAGCGACACAAAAAAGTTTACTTCGGTCAATGAGATATTTCATGTTGCACAGTTCAAATATTAAATTATAAAATATGTAAAAAATTTCATTATACAAAGTGGCGCAAATTTAATCACCCTATCTGAAGATCTATATATTTTGCAAATGGCGTCGTACGTCAATCATATTTGCCACTTGTGAAGTAGGTAGGTAGGTAGGTGGGGTGGCTGTCGCAATGACACACTTAGACCTTTCATAGGTCCATTGTGATACCACTGGAACTTATCCTTACCCTACGCGTTCCTCTTCAAACCATCCGGTAGCTTCAATAAACGAGAAAAGCTTCGTTAGTTTTAGATGCACTTGTCCGTTAGATCAGTTAAAAATGCCATGTCAAGAGTGCGGAGCCTCCTTGTCGCTAAGCTTTCACACTTACATAAATATGTCTGACTATTTCCTCTTCTTCTGTATTAAGACAGCTCCTCCAGAAATCGAAGTACGGGAGTCCTAACCTACTAGCGTTGCTGCCTACTAGACAATGCCCAGTTAATACCCCATTCATTTTTCTATATCTTCTCTGTTAAATCTTAACAATCTTTTTGATCGACCGCTGTTCCATTTCGGCCATGTCTGTCTGCTTAGTTCGAATGTTGAGAGGTTTTGCCAAGTTGTATTTACCTTATTTATGGTTTCCCTATCTATAAGTAGTTTACAAGTGGCTATAGGCATGGGTATCAGCGTTTTATCCACTTGGATAGAAATAGAAACTTGGATAGAAATAGAATAGAAAATCGTATCAAAAAGTCTAAAAAATGGCGTAGAAATTCAAACATTTCTCAATAGCTAAAAAATATTGGGTTGGAGAAAAAGAAATGTCGTATTTGTGATCGAAATTTGACGCTGTATTTAACGTACTTAGAATTATCCGATTCAAGTCGAATATGCCCCGTTTTGCTCGCAAACTTGTTGCCATTTAGAAGGCAATTTCATTATTCCCGCAGATTTAATACATTTCCTTATCTTCACATGTGTCGAAAGCTTAATATTGTTGTGCATATTGCCAAGACCATATCGTTTGCCGTCTTTTCGCCTCACTCAAAATGTCCTTCTGCACGGCAAGCAATTTAAATTTAGATTCATCTGAGAAGATGACCGCTTTTCAGTTATCCAAGTCGTACATTCGTGCCTGCCAATTTATTCAGCGATTTAAGAGCGAAGCCGCTGTGACTATTGAGTGAGAACTTTCTTTTGTCATTGGTTGTATGTGTGCATATGTATGTATATACGAGCGATAACAAACGTACGTATGTACAAGTAAGTTAGGGCAAAAGAATGTACGTGTTAATGTGTTATAAATTAATATACATACATACATACATACGCACATGTAGTGCACGTTAAATCGTTGCTTTCAAACTGCGTTTTAATAGCGAATATGTACCCATATGGTCATTAAAATAGGTACGCTGGCTCTTCTATCGACTTCCTTGTGTCGCTCGGAAAAATTTGAAGCTTTTATTGAAATTTCGCTCTTTTTACAAAGATGTAATTTCTCCTCCTTTTTTTGTTTTGTATTGCAAAGGGAACTGATGTCAGACTTATCAAAATCGCAAAAAATAAAGTGACTGTTTTGGGAAGACGCCACCTATATTTCTCAATTCGCCGTGTATATTTTATTAAAGCCGGTGGCACTAGGTCACCAACAACAACACTTTTTACAATAGAATGTCACGTGAAAGTAAAAAAACAAGGTAGTGATCCATTTTTATTCAATTCAAAGTTAAAAATATGTGAAAATAATACAGTACAAAATTAAGAATCCATTTACTTTTGCTCGATATGACCACCTTTTACCTTGCCTATGGCCTTCAGATGGTCCAGAAACGAATCGCAAGCTGCCCGAATGTGACTTACAGGTATTTTGGCCCACTCGCGGACAATGCCTTTTTTCTGCGCCTTGAGACTGGTGAATCTTTTAGTTCGGACTTTGTCTCCAAAATGGCTCAAAGAGAACAATCCATCGGATTCGCGTCTGGTGAATTTGAGAGCCATTGTGTGGACGTTATGAAGTTCGGAATGTTGTTTTTTAGCCATTCTTGGTTCACTCGAGCTTTGTGAGACGTTAAAACGTCCATGGTCCGCCACCGAAATGTTTGTCTGCCTATGGCTTCAAAGCAAGCTCCAGAATATTTTCCCCGATAATATTTCGCATTTACCTTGACGACAGACTCGATGAAACCGATTGAAGTGCGCCCATCTGCGGTTACAGCGGTTCAAACTATTACCTGAGGCGGGTGCTGCCTCCTGGTGGCCAATCGATGACTCAAATTCTTGAATAAACGGTCGGTCAATTTGAAAAATTGTCTCGTCAGAAAAAACAATGTTCGGAAATTGGTTGCTTTCGGTCAAGCGAAGCAACTCCTTTGCTCCCTCAAGTTTGACTTGTTGCTGCTTTGGTGTGAGATCATGCGCCTTTTGTATCTTACACGGCTACGGTGCTACGGTCAGATATTTTCAATTCTTTCGCCATTTGATTGGCACTTCGTCGGGGATTTCGCTCAAGTCGCTTCTTCACGTTTTGAACCATTTCAAGTGACGTTGCAGTCTTTTGATGACGACCTCCATGAAGTTTCGTGATGCTACCAGAATCATTGCAACGAGGAATGGTGCGATAAACAAACACTTTATTTACTCTAAGGTGCTCGAGCTCACGAACAATCGCTGGTTGTGATTTGCCAGCTCAAAATAATGCAATCACACTATTACGATCGAAAATCATCACTGATTTTCTTTTTTCACGTGCATCAGCTGCTCGAGCGGTCTGAAGTTGGTTACACTTCGAGTGCTGAAATTCACAAGCACAAAATTCACAAAGGATTTCCTGCAGGCATACCTTTAAATTTTTTTATGCGTGTTTGTTTGTATATGTGTGTGTGTGTGTGTATGTGTCTGGGTCTACTTTTATCAGCGCTTATCAGCCTCGCGTACCTAAAAATAAATAAATGTGTTCGCACATTCCTAATCCATCGATAAATTAAACATTTGTGCCCATATAAAATCTTAGGTAAACAAAATTAAATTTAATAAATATTTGGATACATCATGCAAGTCACTGCATACAGCGTTTTGGTTGGCTAGAATATTATAGCGGTAGTTTTTTTGTTTTGTAAAGGGTGGTTAAGTTTCAAGGGCCGGTGTTGATTTTGAATAAAATACAATTTTTTGAAGAAATTATTGTCATTTCTCTTTATTGTGATAATATTGGTATGGTTCAATTACGTATAGAACAAAATATTGGCCAAATGGCCGCCGCGGCCTCGGCGGCACCCCTCCATCCGATGATCGAAATTTTCGATGGCGCTGAGGCATAATTGAGGTTCTATGCCGTTAATGTGCCGAATTATTTCATCCTTTAGCTCTTGAATTGTTGCTGGCTTATCAACGTACACCTTTTCTTTCTAATAACCCCAAAGAAAGAAGTCCAACGGTGTCAAATCACATGATATTGGCTCCCAATTGACATCGACGCGACGTGAGATTATTCGGCCATCAAATTTTTCGCACAAAAGAGCCATTGTTTCGTCAGCTGTGTGACAAGTGGCACCGTCTTGTTGAAACCACATATCGTCCACATCCATATGTTCCAATTCGGGCCACTCACGATAGCGAACACTATTCACAGTAACTGCCTGATCGGCCTCATTTTGGAAAAAATACGGCCCAATGATGCCGCCGGCCCATAAACCGCACCAAACAGTCACTCTTTGTGGATGCATTGGTTCGACAATAACTCTTGGATTATCATTCGCCCAAATGCGACAAATCTGCTTATTGACGAATCCACTGAGGTGAAAATGTGCCTCATCACTGATGATGATTTTCTTCGAAATTCGAACGCCCGTTTTCATAAAAAGCTTGAATAACGTTAACGCGTTGCTCGATTGTGTATCTTTCCATGGTTCAAATTGATTTAGTCTGAAATTGAAAAATGTGAAATGAAATGCGAAAAAACTTGACGTTTAGGTGTGGTTCACATTCAAAACGGTCCTTAACTGCCCTTTATAAGAAGCAACTTTAAGGGAGACAAAATAAGACAACATGACAAACTTTTGGAGTACACCCCCCGAAATTATTACAAAAGCACTACCCATTGCCCAGTTTTGAGAGTTTGCTCATTTATTCTTTAATTTCAATTCCTTTTTATATAAATGCAGTTCATTCTATATAAAGACGATACTAATGTAAGCACACCCCACCTGCATAGGCCCCGACATACCACTGCTCCGACGGCAGCTTTGCTGATGCATTAGGCATTTTAAGCCCACTCATCCGTAAACAAAAAAAACAACTACTGTAAGCTTCAATCTTTGCACAAGATTTATAAAAGTACGACAAGATTTCATCAAAATTACAAATTTTTAATCAAATGTTTTTAAAAAAATTTGAGGTACGAAGTTTTATAGCCCATTAAATTTCAATAAAATAAAGTACAAATTTAAAGTCGCTCAAAATTGTCGTTGCCCCCCACACCATTTTGACAACGAAATGTTTTTCCTACAAATTTTATTTTCCCTCCACTTTTCCCTACTTTTACTTTACAAAATTTCTAGAGCTAGCAACCCAGTGCCTTGCCAAGGGAGCCGATATGTCAAGAGCGAACGAGAAAGCTGCTTACTGAGCAAACTTTTATTTCGAATCATGAGTGATAATGAGATAACAAGATTTACAAATAAATTTTGAAGGTTTCAGCCATTTGTATTTTTCATTTCATCAAATTCAATTTATTTTGTTTATTTATTATTCAAAATTTCTTCTTTTTTTTGCGGTGTTTTTTAAACAAAGCAATTACAAGTAATCCGTAATATTGATCGTAATCACAAAATGATGCCTACATCTCAAAATTTATGAAGAAAATAGTATTGCGTTGGATTGAAACCATTATAAACATGAGCATTTTCGTAAGTGTTGTTGTTGTAGTAGCATAAACATTCTTCTTCCGTGTACCGGGAATGCTGCTGGAGTTACAGTCCTTGGCCGGATACAAATCCAGATCGTTCCGGAGCGCATAAATCCGACTGTCTTGGCAACATTTTCGTAAATGTAAACTGCCTTGTTTTTAATAAGTTTACGTTATCGCGACTGCACTGTAAATCACAATTGCAAATCATTGGCAGTAGAACAACAACAATGTTTTGTACTTTTGATTGTCACGGCAAAGTATTGGCAAAGTAGCAAACAAAGAATGAAGTTGCCTGTTTTCAATCTCTGCTGACAGCTTCATGATCACGGCGAAAGATAAAAAAGCAAATCAGCTGATTTACCGATACCACCTTTAATAGATTCGCCTTGTTCCAAACTTTTTATATTCATTAGCTTTTGTTATACAAACCTCTTTCTGCTTGATATTTGCATATTTTATACTAATTTTTTCTCTTCTTGCTTTCAGATATTTGGAAGAAAAATTTTTGAACAAAATTTTATGTAAACATTAATATGAAATTGGATGAAGTTGTTGTATGGTAAGTACATAGTTAAAGCCAAAGCCAAATGTTTTTGATATATTGCAGAGAATTTTGGCCCTACTTGCGGGAAATTCAAGCTCTGAACCTAATTAAACTGTGCTCGGATTTTCAACTTTTTTTTTTTGGTAAAAGTTTTGAGAGTTGATTTAACTTAATTGGGGTCTTCCAATTCAATGACGTCTTCTGTTTTGTCAGCGACCTCTAATTTGCGCAGTAACGGTATTTGAAAATGGATATTGAGCGTCTGGAATTCCATTTCAAAACAACCTTACATCATAAGTTGAACTGATCCCAACTTGATGAGGGGCAGAAATAACTGAGGCTATATTAAAACTCAATCCAGTGAACAATTTTCACATAACAGCTTTCAAACTAAGGAAGTTAGCTAAAAATACGTTAAAATTTAAGAAAATTTGTTAAAAGAAAATAAAAATTAAAACTAAAAAAATAAAAAAAAATTAAAAAATAAGCTAAATAATTAAAAAGATAAGAAATAAAAACAAAATAAATAAATAAAAAATTCTAATAAGAAAAAACCAAAATAAAAACTAAATAAATAAAAAAACAAAAAAATGAAATAAAAACTAAATAAATAAAAAAAAACTGAATAATAAAAAATAAATAAATAATAAAAATAAAAACTAAACAAATGAAAAAAAAAAAATATAAAAAGTACAAAAAAAAAATAAAAAAATAAACCAAATAAATAAAAAATATAAAAAGTACAAAAAAAAAATAAAAAATTAACTAAATAAATAATAAATAAGAAATAAAAACAAAATAAATAAAAAAACTTAAAAATAAAAAAAAATAAATAAATAAAAGCAACAATTTAATTAATTAAAACTAATTACTAAAAAAAATAAAATAATAAAAATTAAAAACATAATCTTAACAAATATAATATAAATAACAAAATAAATATATAAATAGAAAAATAAAAACTACAATATATAAATAAAAACTAAGCAAATAAAAAATAAAAAAAATAAAAACTAAAAACTAAATAAATATAAACAAAAAATTAAATAAATTAAAACAAAATAAAAACTAAAAATACAAAAATATAAAAACTAAATAAATATAAAAAAATAAGTAAATAAAAAATTTAAAAAATGTAAGTAAGAAAAAAATAAAAATTAAATAAATAAATAAAAAATAAACTAAAAATTATACAAACTAAATAAATAGAAAATTTAAAAAAAAATTAAAAAATAAGCTAAATAAATAAAAAGATAAGAAATAAAAACTAAATAAATAAAAAAACTAAAACACAAAAAAAATCTAAATAAAAAAAAAAACAATTTAATTAATTAAATGGATATATACCTCGATTATCAAACCGATACTCTTCTACGGTGTGGTTGTATGGTGGACAGCACTCGAAAAACGGTGTAGAGTAGCCACAATTGATCGAGTTCAAAGAACAGCCTGCCTCCTGATAACAGGATGCTTAAGTACAACACCTACTAAGGCTCTAAACACGTTGCTTCACTTGTTCCCTATCGATCTGGCTGGCAAAGCGATTGTTGTCTCGGCCATTCGGCCATACTGAACAGGAACACTGTTATCTCTTCCGACATAGACTATCATGTAAGTCTTCCATCCCCTGTTCACTCCCAACTAGGAAAGAATGGAAGACAAATCTTACCGAAATCGATGGCCCTCTGATTATATATACAGATGGTTCAAAACAAGACGGCAAAGTGGGATTTGGAATCTTTTCCAATTCCCCTCACATCAATTTATCATTTAGATTACCCGACTACTGTAGTGTATTCCAAGCGGAAGTATGCGCTATCTGGTATGCTGCGAAAACTGTTTTAGAAAAGAGAATATCACTAGAGGATATCCGCTTTTTCACTGACAGTCAAGCGGCCGTTCTCACTCAGCTCCTCTTTTACCCACTCAGATGTGGTTCGATCTTGTCTCTTATCTCTTAACGAAATAAGTGTTCAGAATTCGGTCCAAGTTATCTGAATACCGGGTCACAGTGGATTCGAAGGTAACTGCAAAGCTGATGAGCTCGCAAGAGCTGGAGCTGCGCAATCAAATGTTAGTAACTTACCCACAATCCACATTCCGCTCTCAACATGCAAAATGCTCATTGATCGAGAATTTCACAGGATTGCTGATCGGAGGTGGCGAGTGGAAACTACTTGCGTTACGACCAGACAAATCTGGCCATCCTACAATCTGAAACAGACAAAAACCCTTATAAGTCTTTCGAAACACGAACTAAGGCATATAATATCTCTTATCACCGGCCACTGCCTTTTGGGCACTCACGCACGTCGGCTCGGGGTTCCTCAAAATGATCTGTGCAGATACTGCGAGGACGAAGATGAGGAAGTATCGAGCAGGTATTCGCTGTGCAGTTGTCCCGGCCTAGCCAGAAGGCCCAAAACAAAAATAGTACTCCAAAATAGGATCGGAAGATCATTGATTTGTTTGTGACAAAGCCGAACTTATCGTTGGGAAAAGCTGAAGTAGTTTTAAGGAAAAGTGGTTTTAATGTATCCTAAGGGACGATTCGAGGACGTTTACGTGAAGAAGACCTCACCACAACTCGCAATTTAACTTAGCAAAATAACAGAAAAATTAAAGCGAATGTGAAGGAACTGATTTTTAAAAATCTACACAAATTCGATGAGCTCACATTACCAAGCTTTATCAGACCCTCAAAGAGATTTGCTCGAAAACTTTATTATTGCAGTAATACAAATTTCAAACAGCAAAGTAGACTGCGAAATCGGCAACTGGTTTAGATAAAATTTTCCTATTTAATTTTGTGTTAGTTAGCGGCCGGTTTTACCTACGATTCACAAAGATTTCCTTGTGTTGAGGGATGCGATTCTTGATAAATGTTATAGGCATAAATATCCCGTCCGCCTCTGAAAGGCAGATCGCTCAGCGAAAGGTTCAAGACGCTTTAAACAAAGTGTCAAGTTCACGCCCAAAAGGCTTTGTCAGCCTGTGAGATTAAGTCCTCACTGGTACTTGAGTGTATTGAGAAACTGAATCTGTTAGGAACGCACAATAGCATCCCGCTGATTTGGATCCCGGAACACAGGGGTATAACTGGTAATAAAAAAGCGAACGCATTGGTAAGAGAGGCTGAGGTCTCGTCATTAATAGAAACCGAGTACTTCCTTGCTATGGGAGAACACATCATCAAAGAAAAGTTTTTGGAGTGAAAAGCTAAGGGTGTGGGAGGTTAGCTGGCACCAAATGCCACGGGCAGATTAAGTTCTCACTGGTACTTGAGTGTATCGAAATATTGAATCTGTTAGGAACGCGCAATGGCATACGGCTGATTTGGGTCCCGGGACACAGGGGTATAACTGGGTATGAAATAGCGGACGCATTGATAAGAGAGACTGAGGTCTCGTCATTAATAGAAACCGAACACTTCCTTGCAATGGGACAACACACCATGAAGTAGAAGCTTTTGGAGCGAAGAGCTAAGGGTATGTGAGGTTAGCTCGCGCCAAATACTCACGGGCATTCACATAGGCCACTGCAGACTGCGAGGTCATCTGCACACAATCGGAAAATGGTCCATTCTTTTCGTTTTTGCGACCAATCCCTGGAGATTCCAATACACTCTCTCCTTGAATGAAGGTTGAGACATCTCAGCCATTTACAGCCAGAAGAAAGGCACATACGCGCGGTCGAACCCAGCTCTATCTTAAGTTTAATAATGAAACTGGGTCTGGAGGAAGTACTGTGATGAGTAGAGCGCACAAAAGGCCATGATGTCGAAGTGCAAACCTACAAAAAATCTCAATCTAAATCATGCCCAAAAAGACTTCAACACAGTATTCTAAGTATTTCATTTTCTCTGTGCCTATTTCTTAAAAATATATTTGTTTAATTTTAGGTATCAAAAAAAGATTGGCACCTATGACAAGCAGCAATGGGAGAAAACAGTTGAGCAAAAAATTCTAGATGGTTTCAACAGTGTTACGCTTAAGAATGCAAAACTCAAAACAGATCTAATCGATGTCGATTTAGTTAGAGGTTCGTTGATCACTTAAATTTTACGGATACGTTGATTAATTAGTTTTTACTTATCTCCCGTGATAGGCTCCACCTTTCCAAAAGCAAAGCCAAAACAATCTCTTCTTACTGTGATACGTTTGGCCATATTGCGTTACTTCTTTTTGCCCGTCTTTGCGCGATGGTGGGTCAAACAGACATCGCCAAACACCTTCGGTGTGCTCCTGCTGATGTACATCACACAGATGGTGACATGGGCCGTGTACACCTTCAATATGCATCGCTTTGGCGGCACCTCCACCAGCGCACCGTCGACGCTGGACATAAATTCGACGAGAGGCAATGCGACCGCGGCTGTGGTGGATGACACGATTAAGCGTGTGGACGAGGAGGTAGGAAGTGAAAAGCAAAATAATGTGCAAGATTCTTTTTGATATATATAAATTTTGATTGTCATTACAGCACGTAGTCTCCCTCTCGGACTTGATAATACCCATGGTACTGGGCCTACTGCTTAGTTTCATACACTCGCAAATAGTGGCGACCAACACTTTGAGCGGCGCCAAATCGAAGCACCGGCGCTTTTCGAATACCAGTCAAAGTGGAAAAGTACCGCGCCAAAATGGTGAGAATCGCGTGCGCAGACGCAAGAAACTGATGAGGTGTGTTTTTCGTGGAAGAGGTTTCCTAAAGAAATATATTTCAATTTTACTAAATGCGCTCAAAATTTCACTATAGAGTACGCACACAAGAGTCCACAGATGCATCTACGCAGCAGCAGCAGCAGCCTTCACCACTACAGCCGCAGCAGCAAAGCCAGTCAGCCACGTCACAGAATATGCCGCAAGCGCGCTTACTAAGTGCCATGCAAAGAATGCAAGCAAATTCCGAGAAGCTCTCGCAAATAAGCAATGCCAACATAGAGGCGCTACAACAGTCCACACAAAGTAACAACACCGTCGATTCGCACGGTTGCAGCGTGGCGAAGAAGCGACCACCTGTGCCGCCGAAAGGCCCTGCAGCAGCAGCACGCGTTGGCAGCGCGGAGACTTACAACAACACGACAACCACCACGACGGGCATACGTCGTAGCGCCAGTCCTGCCAAACTGAAGCTTGATCTCATCTCAGCCGCTGCGGCAAGTCCAGTGAATGCTGCAGACTACAGCAGCACCGACTGCAATACGGATAATCATAGCCCCACAACTAGTCATAGTTTAGCAAATAAGAAACGGAATGTCAACTGGCATTCACCAATACATAACTACGCCGTGGTGAGCAGCGAAGCTGCTGGCGCAACGAGCACACAAGAAAAGCAGCAGCAAACATCACCGCAATCACTGTCATCACCGTCTGGTTCGGCGTCTGCATCGGCTTCGGCAGCGACCACCACGACGACCAGCGAAACGAATTCGCCGAATACAACACGCGGCACGCCAACAACCGCACTTCATGGTGACAGTGCGGGTACGGCAGGTGGCAGCACTACCACTTCCAGTGCTAACGGCTCGCCCAACAATAAAACTGTGCGCATCGATACGTGCGTACAAGAATTCTACGATGATCTCATAAGGCGCACTGATCAGCTCGTTTGCGCTCAGCAGCAGCAGCAGCAACAGGAACATGTAATGGATGAGACTGCCGCCAGTGCGGCGGAGCACAGCAGCGATTGCACAGCGGCGGTAGCGACACCGCGGCACGCAAGCCGACGGCAAATTTGTGAGGACGACGGCTTTGAGAGCTTAAATGGCAAGAGTTCAAGTGGTGAGGAAATGAATGTGGCGCTGCCACCGGCATATACAGTAACCGGCGAGCAGGCGGAAGAGACTAAACTGCGTTTGCGCTTGAATGCGGGCAGCAGGCTGGAGCGCAAGGACGACAGCAGCAACTACGAAGCGGAGGTAAGCTGTGTTTTTCGTTTAAATTAATGCAGCATAAGCAAAAGCATTTATTTTATGCCACCCTTTCGTAGCCATCCAAAACAAACTCATATTATCGCTTCAAAGCGATGAGTGAAAAGAGCCGTCCACTCTCCGCGTGCGATTCCTATCAGCCGGCTAGAAAATTGAATGCTGCCACTGGCGCTGACATGAGCAGCGGTGACACCGATGAGGAAGGTGATGATGGTGAGACCATATCCAGTCCCGCTTCGCTCGGCAATGCTTCAAATTACACAGAGTGTACCACTTCAGCTACGGAGTGGCTTGGCGTAACCACAAACAGTAATTTTTCTTGGCTAAAGTCTCATAGCGGCAAATTACGCTCAAACGTGATTTCGCTCTGTTTGCAGGTGAAGAATGCAGCTATAGCTCGGAGTTGGAGAATTCGGATAATTACAAAAACAATCAGTTCTCAGATGAGGATGGCTACGATGGCGATCTTATGCCGACAACTATACTAAATCCGCACGGCACCTCAGATCGCAGTAAGTGTCGGTGTACTTGGACGCACAAACCAGGTTTATGTTGCAAATTTACTCTTCTTTGCCAGTTAGTTGCACTGTTTGGGAGCAGCGCGAGATCAAAAAGGCGCAAATGTCCGTACTGGAGATATCATCATGCATCATTGAACGCGTCGAGTCCATGCCGGAGACAAATGATTACATCTACATTGGTTTGGGCTTTTCTGTTATTTTGTCATTAATACCGTCATTTTGTCGCTTGTGTGAGGTTGGTTGGTTTGGCTGTTTTTATGCGTTCATTTCACATTTTTTTACAACTCGTTTTTAGGTAACGATCGACAGCACGAATACCAGCGAAATCAATTACCTCGAAGTGCCCATGTTGCTGTGGCAAAAGGCGTCCTTCTCCTTTTGGACCATATTTGGCTTTGCCTTTGGTCATACGCAATGGGAGCAAACAGTGTTGGTGATAAGTTTTCTACAACGCATTTGCCTGACCACAATTGTTTTCATAGTATTTGCTGTAGCGGAACGAACATTCAAGCAGCGGTAGGCGGCGTGTTGCGTATATGAAATGTTAAAGCATCGCTAATAAATCTCAATTTACAGATTTCTCTATGCGAAGCTGTTCTCGCACCTAACCTCATCACGGCGGGCGCGTAAATCAAACCTGCCACATTTTCGTTTGAATAAAGTGCGTAATATCAAAACATGGCTTAGTGTGCGCTCTTACCTGAAGGTACATTTACTTTAATGCATTACCTGTATTTCCCCGTCCTGTCTTACTGTTAGGTTAGGTTAAAATGGTTGCCCAAGGAGCGGGCACACTTGGACGAAGAAAATGAATTCATCCTTTGTGATACCATTGTGAAGGAAGTACGGTGGATGTCATTGTGAAATTGAGGGGAACTGCAGAGCCGATGAACTAGCGAGACTTGGTATCAAATTGACTGATGAGTACATAGACAATGACATAGGCATACCCTTGCAAACATGTAAACCACGCATCCTCGAAGAAATTGTAAGAGTAGCAATGAAAGATTGCGGAATGAAGCCACTTGTAAAATCGCCCGACAGCTGTGACCGACTCTCAATGCTAAACGCACGGAACTTCTACTGAGAAGAGATAAGCAAAGCCTAATCGGTAGGCACGCCCAGAGAATGGGTGTGCAAACACATGACTTCGGCAGAAGTTGTCTAGACGAAGAAGAGGAAGAGACGATCCCGCACCTTCTATGTCACTGTCCTGCTCAATCCGGACGTAGACTCGCCATTTTGGGTAGGCAATCCTTTAATCAATTGCCAGATCTGGGCGCTGTCCAAATTAAGGATCTTACAAGATTTTTGAAAAGTACATATTGGTTTTGGGAGGGATGATGGCTAGTTCCCCACATGGCATCACAATGGCCCATAAGCCTGAGTGTGTCCCACAGTGGACAACCGCTTCAACCTAACCTTACCTAAGGTGGAGGAAGACCGATGCGACCGGGCGGAGAGAGTTGGGGGTGGGGTGGTTAGGAGGAGGGGTTTAGTATATGTCGATTATGAACCATGGCTGTCTTGCGGTTGCGTTAACCGTTTTATGCTGCTGATGAAGTTCATCAGATTTTTAATGCCAATACCTGCTATATCAGCAGGCGTAGCAAGAAGTAAGAGATAAGAGATAAAATGCCTACAACTAAACCCCGCTCGAGCAGGACAGCTAAGGAGTAGGTGCTAAGGTGATTCCACGTCATCCTCCATATATTCAGCGCAAAAAGGACACGACGTAATTTCAAGTCTCACAGCATACATTCCCCCCGTGAGAAAACCCACAAGATTCGAGAGCTGATATTTTGTCAACCTCAGGAGCTCGCCCGAGCGCACCGATCCACACGTGGCCAGAAGGACTTCGCGACCTTACAAGTTTGTTTACTTGCCCAACGCTCGCTGACTTTGCGCACGAAGTCCATCTTTCCAGGAGCAGACCGCAGGTAGTCAGGGCGATCCCAATTCTCTCCCTTCGCGAGGAAATAACCTTACAGATCCCTTGTCTGGTCAGCTCATCCGCCTCACAGTTTCCCGCAATGTCGCTGTGACCAGGAACCCAGATGAGGCTTACGTCAAAGCATTCGAACACTGCAGTTTCGGACGAACCGACAGTTTCGAATGCAACGGAGTTAAGGAGTAGACGCTGAGATGATTCCACCTCATTCTCCATACATCGGACGCAAAAAGGACTCTTTCTGTTACTTCGCTCCTTTCCTCTTTTCCTCCTCGACTAGCTTTGACTTGACTCTTTTTAGGATTTGAATACAAAGGACTTTTTAGCCTTAGTATTTTAGGAGTTGCCAAACTTTTCTTTGCACGCCTTTTTCAAATTTCAATTTCAAACCTGTCTTCCAGCGCTATAACTGTTTTTTTTTTTTGTTTTTCCTTGTTCACTCCTCTCGGGAGCATAGAGCCTCAACAAGACTCAGTGTTGCGTTGGTTTCGTTAATCTATTTTAATTTCTGACAGGGTAGGTGATTAGCCTGGCGCTACCAGTCCTAAACTTAGGAACAGCACTTGGAGCGCCATCTGTGTTTCACATTTTTCTGCCAGAAGGATGGTTGAGGACTTCGCTAAATTTGTTTTTGCTTGTTTAAGCAGCTACAATGCAAATAATACGTTGACTATTGCGCGGAATGGAAGGGATACATTTTTGGGATTGAGGAATTTTTTTTGTTTTTTTTATATTTTTGGGATTGAGGAATTTTTTTTGTTTTTTTATATTTTTGGGATTGAGGAATTTTTTTTTTATAAATTTTTGGGATTGAGGATTTTTTTTTTAATTTAGAAAAGCGCGAGGACTGTGCTTTACGTAGGATTCGAACCCACAACCTCTGGGATGGCAGGCTAGTGCACTTACGCTAGACTACCGAGGCCGCCCAACGCAATAACTATAATAATTTTTTCTTTTCTTAATTTTTCACAGAAACGTGGACCACAACGTTCGGTGGATGTCATTGTGTCAGCTGCGTTCATAGTCACTTTGCTGTTGCTGGCCTTTCTCAGTGTGGAATGGTTAAAGGATTCCGTGCATTTGCACTCGCACCTGAATCTGGAGGCGTTAATGTGGTCTACCACGATTGGCATCTTCTTGGTGCGCTTCATGACACTGGGCAATAAAATACATCACAAGTATCGTAGTGTTTCCGTGCTGATTACTGAGCAAATCAATTTGTATCTGCAGGTATGCAGAATTTATTTATTTTTTTATTGCACCCCGTGTTTGTTGTTATCTTACTAATAAAATGCATATTTCTTATTTCCCATCCAAACCTACAGATCGAACAGAAGCCGAAGAAAAAAGACGAACTCATGGTGTCCAATAGCGTACTCAAATTGGCGGCGGATCTGCTCAAGGAACTGGAATCACCTTTCAAAATATCTGGGCTTAGCGCCAATCCATATCTGTTTACCACCGTAAAGGTTGTCATACTTTCCGCGTTGTCCGGCGTATTGAGCGAAATGTTAGGCTTCAAATTGAAGCTGCATAAAATTAAAATTAAGTAAAAACTATATAGGAAAAAACTGATAATGTTAGAATGTTGTAGCACAGAACCCAACGTGTTTGAAACGTACGGATTTATTTAGTAGTATTGCATACCGGGCGTAGTAAAGAGGTACTGAAAATTTCAAGGTATCCAAGTAGAATTACGTACACACGCATTATGTATAATAATTTGAAGTGGTCTTATTTCAGCTCTAACATTTAAAATGCAATATTTTTGTAGTACAATCAACTGAGTATTAGCTTTAGACAAATCTATAGTTTTAATCTAAAATAACAGAATGCAAGTTGAAATAAAACATAGGACCTTAATAAAACGAACGACGAGTGCATAATTAATCATGAATCTAATTCGAAAATGTATTTTAAATGCCCACAATTAATCTGTATATTGAAGTGCTTGTGATGCGTTGCAATGCAACTGGGAAATGTTACATCAGAACTGTTGCATAAACTGGCTGAAGAAAAGTGAATAAGTGAATAAGTGAATAAATTAATAAATGTTAAAGAAGCAGACACTCAGAACTGCGCATACCCGGAAAAACTGGAGTCTAATTGTTAAATCTGCGAAATTTGTGTATAACCAAAATATGAATTTGGTCCAAGTATTTATAATCAATAATAGTAAGAATAAAATAATTGCTTTCAAAGCGGTGATTACAACTCATTACAAAAGTGATATGCGGTTTCAATTGCAGGGAAGTATGGGCAATAGCCTGGGAAAGTAAGTGCACTAGCCTGTCATCGCAGAAGTGGTGGGTTCGAATCGCACGTGCAGCACGATCCACGCACTTTTCCAAATTTACCTACTTTCCCTCTTTCTAATAATTTTCCATCCCAAAAAAAATTTTCAAACTCACTCCACAAACCCAAACTTATCCTTTCCATCCTCAGTCCCGCACAAAAAGTCAGCGCATTATTTGCATTGTGGCTGGTAAAATAAGCAAAAACAAAGAAAACCACACAGTTAAACATAGCATCAGCGGCGCCAGCAAGAGGAAGCGAGCAAGCGCGATAATAGCGCGCTGACACATTAACTTTAGCGAAGTCCTCAACCATCTGTGCGATCCTTCTGCCAGTGAAATGTGAAATACAGATGGCGCTCCAAGCAGCAAGAAGGCGTTGTTCCTAAGCACCGACAGGTAGACATTTCCACTAATTACCTACCCTATCAGAAATCAAATAGATTAACGTAACCAAAGCAAGACGAATGTGTTGTCGAGGTCCTCCCGAGAACAGTGAACAAGAAAAAAAAATTGGTTAGTTGGTAACGCATTCTCACACAAAGACTATAGATTACAAGGTTTGACTGTCCGAAGCAAAATCGTGAGCGGAACTTACTTCGGCTGCCACGCCATGAGCAGGTTTTTCAATAACAGGTGTTATTTTGAATAGCCTGCTATTTCGGTAGAAGTCAGTTTTGAAGCTGTCATTTTTTGATTTTGACAAATAGAAACTACGCCATTAATAAAAACTGAACGATGCACGCTTAAACAACGCATTGAAATGATTAAAATTCACTATAAAAATGGTGAAATTTGGCAGAGACGGTTCGTAAAACTCGAACATTTTGGGTCATCGTGAAGCACCTTGTCGGACCGCAATACAGAAATTGGTGAAAAAATGCGAGCTGTTGGGACAAGTTAGTGATGTAAAGAATAAAATGTGTGCACGGCGCTCAAGAACAGCCGAAAATATTGCTGTTGTAGCCGAAAGTGTTGATGAAAACCCAAGTTTGTCCATTCCTCGTCGTTCCTTCGAATTAGGCATTCCACAAACGTCATTACACCGTCCGTATTTTGCATAAAGATTTGGCTCTTAAGGCTTATAAAGTCCAGTTAACATAAGCACTCTAGCCGGTTGATCATCAAGATCGTCGTGTCTTTGCTGATTGGGTCGTTGAAATGCATGAAAATAATACGGAATTCCATCGAAAAATCATGTTGAGTGATGAGGCCCATTTCCGCCTTGGTGGCTTCGTCAACAAGCAAAATTGTCGGATCTGGGCCACAGAAAATCCAAGAGTTATAGCTGAAAAGCCTCTCTATCCTAACGTGTGACTGTTTGGTGTGGTGCGTTTGGTCCAGCAGAGTCATTGGACTTAACTTTTTCGAAAATGAAGCTGTAGCAACAGTTACGGTGAATGGATTGCGCTATTGAGAGATGATCAAAGATTTCGTATGACCGGAATTAGATGGTATTGATCTGGACAATGCTTATTTTCAACAAGACGACGCTACCTGCCACACAAGCAACGAAACCATTGATCATTTACGGGAAAAAACCTCCAATAATACCGCTGTGGAATTTCTTGTAACAAATTATGCACCAAATGAAAGGAAATTTATATTTTCTACTTAATCAACTTAATTTTAAGCGGTGGTAATAACATTTTTTTTAAAGAAAGCGACAAAATCGGAGGTCTCCTAGTAATTAAAGTCATTATATGAATGAGATTTTCTTTTACATTGATAAGATTCATCTAATGTTAGGTTTGGTTAGGTAGTGCTAGCTACTCTGTACAAAGATCTCATTTAGACCTCAAGGGTCCATTGTGTTAGCAGTGCTGTGTATTTGTATCGAATTATTATTTTATGTAATTTTTAATGCACGTCTTCCCCGAATTTTAACAAGCCGTTCAGCCTTTTATCAGCAATTCCCTTCAAGGATGAAAAATATGTTGATCCTAGGCACATTTGTCGAATCCTACAAGCTAAAGTACACCTAGTATTCGCTTCGTTGCATGTGTTACACGCATCGATCTGGACTAATCCCACTTTGAAAAAAGATTCCGTCAGTACTCCAACCAATATTTTGCAGTCTTTTCCAGAGAGTGATAAAATAAAATTTGTAGTTTTCGTATTCTAAGTTCTCAGCATATTTTTGGCAGTTTTGTAAGAGGTTGACTATTCCCATAGTTTCTCATTCAGTTCCGCTTACAGAAAGTAGAGTGATGGGCATATGTTTGAAGATTTATCTAAATTTGAAGGCAAAATAATATTTTACTAAATAAAATAAAATTAAATAAAATTTAATAAAATAAAATGAAATTAAATTTAATTTAATAAAATTAAATTAAATTAAATTAAATTTAATAAAATAAAATAAATTTAAATTAAATTAAATTAAATTTAATAAAATAAAATTAAATTAAATTAAGTTAAATAAAATAAAAATAAAAATAAAAAAAATAAAAAAAATGAAATAAAATAAAATATGATCTCGAAATGGAATGGACAGACGCACAATCATCCAATTTATGGTTTGAAAAGAAGAAAACTATTTTCTGAAACAGAAGGTTTTGCAATCGCTATCCAGGACCGAGTTGTTCCAACAAGAAATTTCCGAAGGTCGATATATGGCGAGGCAATAGAAGATAGATGCCGAAGGTGCGGCATTTACGGCGAAACAACCGACCATATAATTGCTGGATGTAGCGTAATTGCCCCCCGTGAATATGTCGTGAGACATAACAATATAGCAAAGATCCTCCACCAACAACTTGCGATCAAACACGGTCTCTTACAAGCAGAAGTCTTATATTTTAAATATGAAGCAAAGGCAATATTGGAAAATGCAAATTTTAAACTGTACTGGGGCAGATTTATTTCTACAGATCAAACCGCAGCTGCCAACAAACCTGACATCATCTTGTTCGACAAGATAAATAAAACAATCGAAGCAAGACGAATTTATTACAGGTGACAGCAAACACATATAAGTAAAACCCTACATGTATTTGTTGTTGCGTTTGGTGCAAGCATCATGTCAAAATCAGCAAGCAAATGTAAACATACGAATGTAAACATACCAATACATACAAACAAAGCATATCATTTTGACGTAAGCCATACCTACGGCGAAAAATTCAGCTGGGTGAATGCTGTCACCTTATTAAATCCACCTTGAATCGAAGTAATCGATATAACGGTGCCCCTTAATCGCAACATCCAAAGCACATACTCCACCAAAGTATTGAAGTATGCAGCTTTAGCCATAGAACTTAAATGGATGTACAAAGCGAGGGAAGTGAATATAATTCCAATAATTATATCGTCCACTGGATTGGTGCCTAAGCATTTAATAAAAAACTTGAAGAAGCATGACTGCCAACACCTCTTAGAAGACATGCAGAAGTCGACCATACTGGACACATGTACAATAGTTCGTAGATTTTTAAATATTTAAGCAATAGTATTCGCATGGGCGTAGAACTTGGAATACGCTCCACCAGAGCACAATCCCTTGAAAATTTTATCCGGGATGTGTAATCTCCGGCAATAGCCGAGATGGATTAAGCTCAAATAAAATAAAATAAAATAAAATAAAATAAAATAAAATAAAAAAATCAAATAAAATAAAATAAAATAAAATAAAATAAAATAAAATAAAATAAAATAAAATGAAATAAAATCAAATAAAGTAAAAAATTACATACAAAATATTCTGTATCAAACGAAACATAATTTTGAATTTCTATGTTTTTAATTTTTTCCTTCTTCATGTAATTTGTGTGTTTTTATATTATAAGTGGTGCCAATTTCGTTAAAATCCATTTAGTACTTTACAAAATATAGGCATTAAAAGGTTTGAAATTTTCACATCTCCTCTTCCCCTCCGCTAGCACCACCACATTATTCTTTTGCACAAGAAATGTTATATACATATCTTTAATATCAGTTAAGGGGTCTCATACGTCCAGCAGCGCCAAAAATGCGCTAAAACAAAAACTGCTTTTAGAAGGGATAACAATAGAAATAAATATAAAAAAATGTATACATTATTTATTAGTACTTAAACTTTATTAAACAATTTATTTTATTTTTTCTTTACAAAAATTAGTATGTACATAAAAAATCACGTGACCCAAAGTACAATTGAAAAAAAGTTGCTCCACCGTCTGCATCATTTCTCCTTGAAATGTAAAAAGTAAAAAAATTCTTATAAAATAAAGTTGTGGCCGAATTTTAGAATTTCGAAAAATTTTGCAATTTACGGCATTTAAAAAAAATGGTATTCGATTTGCGTCATAAATGTCACACTTTAATTATGTTTATACATTTTTTTAATAAAAATATCAAAAATCCGGATCGACAGACTATAGAGAAAACACTTTCGAATATTCTACAAATAACCGCATCAAAAAATATTAAAAACTGTATGAGTTGTCATGCAGACCGGGCCGGAAAAAGTAGTTTCGAGAAAAACGCGTTTAAACTTTCAAGTGCATTTCGCTTGAGGTCGCACGGATTTAAAGCAAGAACTTAAAATTAATTTGGCCCAAGCAGCTAGTGTGCCCTTTTTTTTTTGTTTTTTTAAGTTAGTGTAATATTTTATATTATTCTAATAAATAATAATAATAATAATAATAATATTTTTTTTAAATTTATTTTGTAAACTTACGTCCATTCCAGCTTCTTATTGTATGCTTTCCTGATGAGTAAGCAATTGTTGTTGTTTATTTTTTTCCACTCGACGAGATATTCTGGCCTCTTTTGTTGCTTTCATAGTTTTGATTCGTGCGTGTTTTAGCCGGTTCGATAATTTTCTCCGAGACAATAGTGGTACCCCTTATATCCAATTGTTATACCAAGTAATTTTTCCATTCTTAATAAACTCTCTGATCCATCATTAAAAGTAGATACAGCAACATTGAAAGCCTCCGAAAGTAACGGCCAGCTGCCTCAAACGAAGGACAGCTTCTTGTGCGCATCAAACTCTCGTCGGGCAGTTACAATTTCTAACACAACTTTGTATCTATGGAGAATTTTCACAATCGCACACACAGAAATACGCCTAAAACTATAAAGTATAATAATCTGTAGAAACAAAAAGCTTTTTTTTATTAAGATTGGTGAACCACGCGCTATTCTGCACTTGAGCACGAATTTTTGCCAAAACATTTAACTGAAGGCACGCACTTCCGTGCATTCGCAATTAGTGCCCAACTAAACTATCCTAAATTCAAAATCTCAACATTCAATTTAGTTGGCAATGCGACGCTCGACAGCTGTCACGCGCTGTTCCCTTTTGCGTCATTCGTTATGTTCGCCGTGAAACGTCGTCGGCGTTCTTCCATTCAGTTTATTTTGAGTCGTCGAAGTAAAATATTTGTTGAAAAGGTGCGGTTTTTGTGCGCTATTAAAATTTTGCTCAACAAAGCAATATTTGTTTGATGTGGTTAAAGTGGGTGGGGGAATTGAAACGCGAAAGTATTTTATCCTGCTTTTTAGTAATAAAGTTTTGCCCTTAGATGGGTGATTTGTGCTTATTGTGAAAGTAAACAAGAGTTCAGGATAATGTAAAGACAATATTCCCCTCTTTTCATATTTAATAAGCAATTGAATCTCGTAAAATAAAAAGACTCATACAATTTGAGTTGCTTCTAGATTTCACGTCTCCCACCCACTCTCGAGCGTGGCAACGCGTTTTTTGTTTTTAAACACCATCTGATTGGGTATTGTGAAAGTAGAAGAAAAATCATGAAGCAAACAATTGTGCACGAGTTTTGAATGAATAAAAATTAATAGAAAAATAAGTTTTATAATATCTACACACCTGTTCTTGTGCGGTGAAGTGGAGTTGAAATGCAAAATTGTAAAAAAATAACCAAAGAAATATGTTAGAAATCACTCAAATGAAGTCATTCATATTAAAAAGAGAAAAAGTGAAAATTTTTTGTAGAAATTTGTCCAAGTAAAATATTGAATATAATCTGTGTGTGTACGCATATCAATTGTGTTCTCGTGGCCGCGTGTTTGCTTTCGCTGTTGACGTCGACGTCGACGTCAGTGTCGACTGCAATTTTGTTTATCGAATGCGAAAAAGGATGTTCAGCTTTCCTAAAATCGGTATTTTTTAAACAAGTTTTTGTATCTCTTTTGTGCAGGTTTATTTTGAATGAAAAGTAAAAGATAAATAAGAAAGTATATAAGAAAAGCAAGCAACGTAGAGCAATTTAACAGCAAAATGCTGGAGTCACCTAAATTCATTCATAATGACAACTATCAAGGCAGCCGCGCCTTTACCTGGCTGGCAGATATGTGCGGATTATCTGTGGATTTGGTAAGTACTGAACTGTAGTAGTGTGTACCGGCAAACACGTTGGCTAGAGGAAATGAGAGGATTCAAAGGCTTCACATATGTTTACATTGACAGAATGTTGAAAAGGATAAATGCGCTTATGTATAAGTGCATACACATGGGGTCATAAAAATAGGTACGCCGCTTTTTCTAACGCTTTCCTTGAAATTGTTGAAATTTCGCACTTTTTACAAATGGCATCACTGCTTCGCTTTGAATTTAAAAGACCCGTTATATTAAGTTGCGTTATTGGTTGCACAGATGCGGTTATTTTCATAAAGTGTAATCTGTGGTGGCCACTAAAATGGGAACTTTGCGCATAACTCTTGCATTTTAACTAATAAAGTGAAAAATATTGAATGTAACCTTAGTAGCGAATTAGAGAATTCCTTTAGTTAATACGAATTTCTTTCGAAGATGAGTCGCGCGCAGCATTGCACAGCTGAGGAGGGGAGGTTTGTTGCCAATCTTCGAAAACAAAAAAAAAATCGTACAAATTTATCGCTGAGTTACTTGAGAGCTCCATCGGGTAACACTTAGGATCAATAGTTCTATGTGATGGCTTTCAGCCAGCCAGGTCAACCTTATCTACTTGGGCGGTCTAAAAATTGCGTTGCAAATGCACTTAAGCTCTATGCACTACAACCTTCTGAGGTTTCTCAATCGCACAGACTGGATATAGTCGTGAAGGAATAAGCGTATAACTTGTTGGTTGCGAGAATGTGGCAACAAAATGGTGCGGTAGCACTAATTGGATCCTCGGTGAATCACCACTTCAACCAACAAATCAACGTAAGACCAAAAAATCCACAGAACGACGTGATGTCAAAAAGAAAACGGCTTGCACTACCGATAATTGAATTGGGACTCCTGCCAAGATGGATCACTTAGAGTCATCAAAGGCTATTGCAGTTGCAATCAGCAACCAGAGCTGTACGGCGTTCATTGTACCACATGAAACCACCAACGGGCAGACTAGCCCGTAAAGTTCCTCTGTTAAAACCAGCAAATTTAAGGAAGTAGGAGTCACGGTGTGTACCAGGTGGTGTTAAAAAATTGTATAAGATGCCTTGGAGCAATGAAATAATTCAAAAATAAATTTGTTTGAAAATGATTCTGGGCTAAATGTTAGACGCCCGGAAGTACAAGACTCGCACCGCGGTAGGAGTTTCGACCTATTTACCTCATAACCAATAAAATGAACAAATTTACGTTCCCACGGTAGTCGGTTCTACGTTTCTGGAACGACTTGGATTTTTATCCGACCAAAGACTGGCATTCCAGCAGCATTCCCCGTACATGCATAAGGAATGTTTAAGCTTCTACAATAACAACAACAAATTTATTTCCAGGTAGATATTTCAATGCCACTTCGCCGACTTTTTATGCAAGATTATGACCCAAAACACTGCTCAATGTTTGTACGTGAATGGTTTGTACAAAATAATGTTAGAGTTATGGATTGGCCAAGCCAGTCAGCCGTCCTAAACCCCTTTGCAAACCTTTGGAGAGATTTAAAGAAACGAATCGGAAAGGAAAATTTCAAAAATTAGAAGGATTTATGGCAAAAAATCAAAAAACTATGGTATTCCACTCCCACAGAAATCTGCCGTGGGAATATTAATTTTATGCTAGGTTAGGTTTTTTTTTATGGGTGAGGTAAGGTTCAAAGTGCCTTCACATTTACAGCGACCGTTGTCAACTGCGTAGTGAGGTGTGGCCACTAAAAAGATCCCTCCTCTCCTTCTGGGGAGAGGTTATACTATCTGGGCGAAGCCAGATCAGAGTCCTTTTTTATATACATAAATATGCATCACTCAAGATGCGCGTACTGTACGCGAATTTTAGGAGTCGCTCAAGCTTCAGTTCAGGGATACATTCTACTTTTTTTCAAAAGTGAGAGCAACCTAAATCGAATACAAAAAGTCATTGATAATCACGGTAAGCGCAGTGGACGTTGATTGATAATTTAAACGGCATTTTTTAAAAAATCATGGTAAAAAGATTTTTAGAGGTGTACTACCTAACAGACCGTTACTCGGCTCTGAGCGAATTTGACAGATATGCCGACGTAATTCGCTTTGTGTTTCACAAAATTTAACTTTAGCTTAGTGATACACAGAATGAATGACGTAGAATCCAAAGTTCCCCTCAAACAATTTTTTTTCACCACTCGTTAGGAGGCAATCCTGGTATCCATCAACCTTGTAAGAAAATCACTAACCACAAAGTGTGTCGTCAGTACAGGAGACAAATTCACTTCTCTCTTCCGCGGCTGTCTTTCGCCCCCGAACAAAATGTTTCCCTTCCAAATGTTTCCCCTATGTAAATGAGCACTAAGTTCATTTGGTATCGTAGATTATTTCTATTTCGTGCCTATTTTGATGACCGCATTAATCTTTCCTTTTTGTGCCTATTCTCACTACTTAAAGTTTTGGAAGATACTTGAATTGTTATTTATCTTTGTTTTATACAATTATTATTATTTATTAACTTCGAAAAGTTGCGATTTTCGTATGAACGTAGGGGTACCTATTTTAATGGCCGTGTGTGTATGTATACAGTGTATAGTATTATATTACGAACAGGAAAGAAAGCAAAAAAAAGAAAATGTGAGTTCTTGATGGACCGCATTCCAGTGCGTTGGCATCCACTTCTCTACAAAAGCCATTACAATGTAATTTTGAGAGCAGTAGTAGTTGGGCTTCCACCACCCAGCTAACCTCATCAACTTGCTACCAGACTTTTCTGTACATTAAACTTCATGGCCGACTGATAAACTGGTTGCAGTTTTCGCCATTCATTTACCCATAAAATAGTAAACGAATATGAAAATAGGGAAACGAAGGAATGAATGAAGAGGCGCATATGATGATTTGAAGAAGAAACTTTCCTTATGTATGGAAAAAATGTACATATGTATGTATGTAAAGTGCAAACGTGGCTGCATTCGCGAGTATTAAGAAAATTATTGGACTCATGATCTAGCAGAGAATGCAATTACTTGCGCAAGGACAGGGATGCCAGCGAAAGCCAGCGAATTGTTGCAGAAATCTCGCATTTGCTTTTGCACAATACGGCCTTTCATGTGCCAGTTGAATAGAGCATAGATTCGATTGTTTGCTACTTGCATTTGCTTTTGTAAAGGGAGAGATGATTATGTTAGAATGTTAAGAAAAATTTAGAATTTTATTTTACTATGAAGTAAAATCAAAATGATTGAAGTTTTAGTATAAATTTAGAATTTTAGTGTGAAGAAAATTCAAAATGATTGAAGTTTTAGTACAAATTTAGAAATTTAGTCTGAAGAAAACTCAAACTGGTTGAAGTTTTCGTTAAAATTTAAAATTTTAATATGCAGAAAATCCAAGATAATTGAAGTTTTAGAAAAAATTTAGAATTTTTGTATGAAAAAATTCAAGATGATTGAAGTTCTAGCTAAAATTTAGAACTTTAATTTGAAGAAAATTCAAGATGATTGAAATTTTAGTTAAAATTTAGAATTTTAGTATAAAAAAATTCAAGATAATTGAAATTTTAGTTCAAATTTAGAATTTTAGTATAAAAAAATTCATGATAATTGAAATTTTAGTTAAAATTTAAAATTTTAATACCAGAAAAATTTTAGTTAATATAAAATTTATAATTTTAATATGAAGAAAATTCAAAATGATTGAAATTTTAGTTCAAATTTAGAATTGTAGTATGAAGAAAATTCAAAATGATTGAAATTTTAGTTAAAGTTTAGAATTTTAGTATAAAAAAATTCATGATAATTGAAATTTTAGTTAAAATTTTAAAATCAGAAAAGTCAAAATGATTGAAGTTTTAGTTAAAATTTAAAATTTTAATATCAGAAAAATTCAAAATGATTGAAATTTTAGTTAAAATTTAGAATTGTAGTATGAAGAAAATTCAAAATGATTGAAATTTTAGTTAAAGTTTAGAATTTTAGTATAAAAAAATTCATGGTAATTGAAATTTTAGTTAAAATTTTAAAATCAGAAAAGTCAAAATGATTGAAGTTTTAGTTAAAATTTAAAATTTTAATATCAGAAAAATTCAAAATGATTGAAATTTTAGTTAAAATTTAGAATTGTAGTATGAAGAAAATTCAAAATGATTGAAATTTTAGTTAAAGTTTAGAATTTTAGTATAAAAAAATTCATGATAATTGAAATTTTAGTTAAAATTTAAAATTTTAAAATCAGAAAAGTCAAAATGATTGAAGTTTTAGTTAAAATTTAAAATTTTAATCAGAAAAATTCAAAATGATTGAAATTTTAGTTAAAATTTAGAATTTTAGTGTGAAGAAAATCCAAAATGATTGAGTTTTTAGTCAAATAAGTCAGCGATCAAATAACCCCCGCGAATAGACAAACATCAATATTGATAAGAATAATTTATATTAATTATAAAACTCCAGTTTTTTTTTTGCCACAAAATCGGCGAATTTCGTACTTTTTCTAAAATAGGCAGTCTTCCACGGCTTATCTATAGTACAATAATACATTTTTTAACACAGCCAGAGGGTAGCGTTGCAGGTCAATATTATCAGCGCTATATTATCATTTCATGTAAGGATGATTTATGCCATCCAAACCTTTTGTTTCAAATTATTGCTCTCATTTGCGTGCTTACTCGCAAGTTGTGCATGTTTCTGTGCTTCTGCATACAAACTTGCGAACATCCGGCGCAGGAAGGCATCACAGCCACCAGCGTGTGCCATCAATATGCCCTGTGTATGTATGTATGTATGAGTACAAACTTACATATACAAATTTGCGTCTCTATGAATTAAAAGTTGATGTGTGAGTCAGCGTTTAGTTTGTTGTTGAATAGAATTAAATATTTTTATTTTCATTGGTTGTAAATGGAATACATACACACACATACATACAAATATATACACCTACTTAACAGAAGACTAATTTTATGTGCAATAATACAAAATTTTTTTATATATTGTAATATTTTTCACACATTGAGAACTTGTTTTTAAATTATTGGGTATGTAGATATATTTTATAAAGCAAGAAAAAACTTGTTTACGTTTAGATTGTCTTGATAGCTGCTCGTTGCATAGATTTGTTGATGAGCAATGCAAGTTTTTTTTGTTTTTTGTTGTTATCAAATCGTGCAAACTCATCAAGAATTCTCGGTAATTGTCAAACCTTTCATCGGGCATTTTTGGAGACTTATTTATCTCTCTCCTTTCCGTCACTGTAGCGATCCAAATGAATGATATTCATATAGCCGTTCATGAATTGTCACTTCAAGAGGATTTTTTAAGAAACAATATACAGAAGAAGACAGATACCTGTAAACGGCCATATTTTCATTAAAATTATTTAAAATGAAGAAGTCAATATATTTTTTTTCAAAATTGGCATACAGTTTATTTATATGTGCATTAAAATAATATACAAATTTTCTTCTTATTTGAATCATTTAAAAGTGCGGATGTACACTCAATTCTTCCAGGCGGGCATTGTAGTATCGGTGTCAGTGGCCTGAATACAAAAAACCCAACATTTTTTTGTTTATTAATGTCATAATTTCTATATGAGTTAACAATAAATGGAAAAAAAATCGCGGAATAAAATGTAAAAAAAAAAAAATGCATTTTGGGGCGAATATTCCTACTATTTTTGCTTCAAAAAAATTATTTTTTTGAAAAATTTTCGAAAACTTGAAGGGAGATCGGTCAATAACTTTTCGAGTTGTCGTGTACGCCAATCCGAAAAATATATTGTAGTTTTCAGAAAATCGCGTCTAAAGTTTGAATACATAACTATACCTCTCCCAGCGATCGAACGCAAAGAATAGAGTCGTCGCGGTTGACGATCTATAATAAAAGAAATACTTAAATTTACGTTGTAAAATTTTTTTGACATATTCTTAAAGGATTATATTAACATTTTATGAAAAAAATATTTTTTTTTGTTTTTGTCGAATTTTTACAGATGTCTGTCCTCTTAATACAGAGTATTTCAGTGGAAAAGCTAATCTAGGCGTCTCCTATTATCCTCCTGTTTCCTGAGACGCTTCCAACCGTGAAGTTGAAGTTACGCCTTGAACAGAATTGCAGGGGACAGCGGGTTCGACGGTGGTAACTGTTTGACTGACGGCGGGTAACGGTTTGACGGGTATCCGCTGCCAAAACTAAAACACATTTACTAGCATGAAATTGCACAGAATTGGGGTGAGGGCGAATTTCTTGGATCGTTTATTTTTACGGCGGCAAAATAATTAAATTAATTTATATTTTCTTCAGGACGAATTGAGTACCTTAGGCGGCGCCTTCGCAAAATAGTTACTTTATTTTTGGCGATTTTGACAAGTCTGACGTCAGTTCCCTTTCCATTACAAAACAAACGAACAAAACAAACAAAAGGAGGAGAAATTACATGTTTGTGAAAATTCAGTGAATGGCCAAGGCAAATTGAGTATTATATCATCTTTGTGTGTTTTTTTTTCGCCGGGTTGAGGACTCAGCTTTGCTTTTCTGATCACTTGATGACTATTTGTTTGTCTACAAGTAACAGCTGGCAAATAACAAACAAATAATATTCGATTTGCACAAGAAACCCCGCAAAATATCAATAATTTAGAAATAAGTTGTTTTTTTTTTGTAACAATGCGTTTCAACGAATTGCTTCACAACTGTAGCAAACGAAAAGATTTCATTACAAAATTAATTGTATTGTAACCACAAAACGTCAATTGAAAACTGTCCCGTCGCTATAGTGTTTTCCGTCCCCGTCGCAATAGTATTTAACAGACCGAATTTTCCGACGGAAGTAGACGAGCTAACGCCACCCGTCAACTCGTTATCCACTGTCTCACTGCAATTCTGTTTCGGGCTTTAAAGGGTGTCATCCACTTCGATAGTCGTAGGGTAGTCAATGTGTCCTGCGTATGTGACTGCTTCACTTGTTTTTTTTTTATGAAAAAGAAAAAGACGTGCAACCAATTTTTGTTTTCGGCCGCATTGTAGTATTTGTATTGTAGTTCAATTTGTGGAACAACATCAAGACGCACACCACAAATAGGAGGAGGAGCTCGGCCAAACACCCAAAAAGGGTGTACGCGCCAATTATATATATATATTGTAGTATTGAATGTGAGCGAACTCTGGTTTCCATAACATAACCGCAAGGATAATAGATTACTAGGTAGCAAACCTTTAGTGATATTGAAAAAGAAAATTGTGAGCGTAACTTTAGCTGACACGTCACTTAGGGATGCGGCAGCCAAATTCTGCACAATCATTTCACATATATTCACACATACATTCAATCACAAAATACTTGAATCAGTTGATATAGGATCCTTCATATGGAGGTGCGCTTACTGCACCAACTAAAACGCGGCCGACTATGGATGTGCAGTCCGATTGCGTTCAACAGAAAAAGCTATAAACTATCGGTAAACTGCTTGGGCCGACAAAGCGCTTGGTCAAGGTGCGCATGCTGCACATTTTTCAATCGACTAACTTGTCGATATTCTAGCGATTTCTATGGATATCCTTAGGGTATTCTAGGGGAAAAAAGAATTATCCGACGATTTAGTCTGCGCTGATGCTCACCTACCAATAACCCGGCACATCTGTTGCCCAAGCCGACCTATTTATTGGGCTACTAAAAAATTTGCAGAGTGCAGTGCCTCTAATGGATTCTTTCTGTGCATAGACAAAGGAACATACAAGTTATAGCCAACGTCTTTGTTGCTCTAGAAACACCCTGGATAAAAAAAAATATTTTTGTAAACGCTCGTCACCTGAAGGGTTAAATATGCCCTCCATATTTTACCACAAATATTTCATGCGCTTCTAATTAATTTTATTAATATAAATTTACCCGCTTTAATCCAGCTACAACTACCTTTACCAAGAATACCGGCAAATGTAATGCAACTGGCAGTTCCTCTTCAAATGTGAATATCTCGACGTACGAAGAAATCCTGTATTATAATATTTTCGCCATCTAAATCAATTGAATTACTCGCTTGCCATATATTGTGCGCCATCATTTCGTGCCTTTCACTCTGCTTATTATGCCCTCATCTTTGCGGTAGCACTAAGTAAATTTCCATTATCATACCCCTCGCGTCACCACCTTCGGTGAGAGAGCGGAATGTGTGAAGTGAAAAAAGAAAACGTGATTTGGGTGGCGGCAAGTGACGATTGGCGCTGACACGTAATGTTCGCTTCAGCTCCATTTCCATCTCCCCTGCGAGCATCACCCAATGACACTCCCAAGTGTGTCACATTGAGGGTCGTTTCACACCCGGTGATCACATACTTGTTCCTCCTCTCAAAGGTACATTCACATGCATTTTCGAGCACGATTGTGTCAGTTAACATGGCTAGGGGCTCGGACACATGTCTGCATATGTATATGTGTATGTATGTATATGCACTCGTATATGTGAGTGGATGCGAAATTATAGTGGGAAGATGGGGATGCATTGCGGTTAGCTAAGCCGTCGCCTCTGCTTATCATGTCCACCGAACGCCACACCAACGGACCGCGCGATGTTGTCACAGTGATGCGCTCGGTGTCGATGATCTAAACTGCACCTTTATTGTGTATTTACATTCTTTGTTTTTGTCTTATTTTCCATGTTGCTATTTTTAAACTCAGTTTGCTATTTAGTTTACTTACATTCACACTCACATCGTCACTCAAGCGCAGATTTCGGATGCTTGCCTGGCAGAGTGAAAGAATGAATGCAATCACATCTGAGAATAAATTTTCATGTACACCTTCGTTCACAATAAAAGCAGCGTCACGTGTTGCAAAATTTTAACTATTTATTTATCTTTTACATAAATTTTATAAATTAAAAATTAAATGAAAATAAAAAAAAATTAAATGAAAATAAACAAAAATGAAATGAAAACAAAATAAAAACAAATAAGTACAAATTTTAAAATTAACTAAAAATACATAAAAATTAAATTAAAAAATTAATATAAATTAAAAATTAAATAAAAATTAAAAATTAAATTAAAAAATTTAAATTAATTGAAAATTAATATAATAATTTAAATATTAAATAAAAACAAGATAAAAACTAAATAAATAAATAAATCCCAATATATAAACAATAAAAATTAAAAAAAATAAATTAAGTAATTAAAAATTTAAAAATTAAATTAAAATAGATAAAAGTTGAATAAATAAAAATATTAGAATTAACTAAAAATAAATAAAAATTAAAAATTAAATTAAAAAATTTTAATTAATTGAAAAATAAATATATTAGATTAATAATTTTATAATAATAAAGGGATTTAAATTGCACTTTATGTAACTTAAATGAATTAGAAGACATCACACATTTTTTAGGAAAATGCCCGATACTTAAAAGAATTCGTCAAAGATTTTTTGGAAAATTTAGTTTAAACCGAGATGAAATCATAGACATTTTAAATGGTGTTGGCCCTTCTGGATATAATAATTTATTTAAGTTCATCACTGGTGCTATAGAATATAGAAAATTAATTTTAAGCGAATTCAATATATAGTACCATAGTAACATATGTAAAATGTAAGATTTTTTTTTTTTTTTTTTTTTTTTTTTTTTTTTTTCTTCCGACAAACGACCTAGTGTCACTGTCGTACGTTCTAATGTTAATGATTAAAAATGAAATGTAAAAGTCGAACAATTAATAATAATAATAAATAATAATAATAGATTAATAATTTAAAAATTAAATAAAAACAAGATAGACACTAAATAAATAAATAAATCCGAATTAAAAAATATATCAAAACAAAATAAAAATTAACAAAATTAAATTAAAATTTAAAAGCAAAATAAGAATTAAATAAATGAAAATTGTAAAATTAAATAAAAATAAATAAAAATTAAAAACTAAGTTACAAAATTTAAACTAAAAATTTGAAAATGAAATAAAAATTACAATAATAATTTAAAGATGAAGTAAAAAATTAAATAATATAATTAATAAATTTAAAATTAAAAAATATAATAAAATTAAATAAATAATTTAATTAAAATTTTAAAAATTCAATACATAAATAAGTTAAAAATTAAGTAAAAAAAGATGAAAGTTACAATAAATAAATAAATTAAAAACTAAATAAATTAATAAGTTTAAAAAAAAATTAAGTAAATAATTAAATAAAAAAGAAAAATTAAATACGTAAATAAGTTCAAAATCAAATAAAAAAGATGAAAATTACAAAAAATAAATTAAAAAAATTTTGGTACGAATTAAATAAATAAATTAAAAATTTAAAAATTATATAAATAAATAAATTAAAAATTAAATAAGTAAGTAACTTAAAAATTTAAATATTAAATAAATGAAATAAAATAAAAATAGATATGCATAAGTTAAATAAATAAATAAATTAGAAATTATATAAACGAATAGACTAAAAATTAAAAACTTAAATATAAAAAATTAAAAGTTTAAAAATTAAAAAAAAAAAATAGATTGAAATAAAATAAATAAAAAATTCCAAAATTAAATAATTAATTAAATTAATTAATTAAAAATTAAATTAATTAAAAATGTAAAAATTGAATAAAAATTAAAATTAAATCAAATAATTAATTAACAATTTAAAATTAAATAAATATTAAACAAATTAAAAATTTTAAAATTAAATCTATATAAATAAAAATTAAATTACTTAAAAATCTAAATATTAAATAAATAAATAAATTAGAAACTCAAAAATTAAACAAATAAATAAATTAAAAATTTAGAAAATAAATAAATGGTCACAACTTTACAATGCATTGCGCTGCTGTTATTGTGGACACAGGTGTATACTATTGCATTGTACTTATGCATATATGCATGTAGGTATACATATGTATGTAGGTTGCCAATGCAGTGCAAATTTTCTTAGCCGCAAATCTGCACTTATCCGCTAATGTGGCTCTTTCCATTTGGTCAGCTGTTGGCTTCCTTATTTGGGCTGATTGTTTCATCACCAACGTTTTCGTGGTTTGTTGACTTTTCTGTATTTATGTATGTCTATGTATTTGTGTCACTGGTTGCGAGCCTTGTTGCCTGCCAATTTGGTATGTCTGTATGTATCTACTGCGAATGCCAACTTTTTCCACTTTCTAATATACCCTCTTATTACTCAAGGTATTTGCATATGATTCACGTGCTTTTCGCTTGTGCTATTGTAGATTTTCGGGCAAACGCCTAGCAATTAAGTATTTGCATACCTATGTTTACAAATAGGGTACTGATACTATTTTTTATGCGTAAATGCTAGTTCTGAGTCGATTCGACTAACATGTCGTTAACACTGATTTTTTCGATTCTTAGGAATCAAATTTCAACAAAAATTGAATATAATTTATTTGTTCTAAGTATAATAAAATAAAAGTTTTGCCCTTGTGTTATTACTTACATTTTATAAATTTATTTGTAAATAATACTTTCCCAAGGAAAAATTTTTGCGATCTGGTGTAAAAGCAAAAAAACAAAAATAAAGGCATAAATCTCGTAATTACAAAATTCAATAAAAACAAAATAAATTAAAAATATGTATATTTACATACATACATATATTTCACCGTGGTTTCTGGGGGAAAAAAATATAGCGCTGAATGCGTGCTATTTGTTTTTCGTCTTAAGAATAATTGTTGCAGACTTCAACTTTGTTTTACAATATTTATTGCACTTCGGCAATGTACACTCATGCGATCATTCCGCGCTTTGTTCGTATACAACCATCTGTTAAGCTTTTTTTTCGAACTCATTTCTCCATCCTGCAATAGCAAAAGCACAAAAAACACAAACACTTCACCTCTAACTTGGGAACAAAATGTTGCTAAAAAGAAGGCTGAAAGTTACGGAAATAATAATTATTGGTTGAATCAACTAACACGCGCTTTATAACTACAAAACAACAACACGTTCTGAAATGTTATTACTCAATGGGAATTGAGTACTCTATCATCCCAAGGCGAAATTTCTCTATCATTCTTGCTATCACCCTTGGTTATTACTGCATACAACAATAAACCATAGGCAGCTGAGATTATACGATATTTGAAGGCGATCGGCAAAGTGAGAAAACACTATTTTACGAACGGTAAACTTTGTTAGTGGAATCGTCTAACATTAGCACTTTAGGACTAAGTAAATTGAAGTTATTTGGTTTTGTTCAGTGTTATAATGCAATAAAAGTTAATGCCGAAATTTCTCGCACAAGGTGGCGCAAAATTAATCATCCAACTTGGTTTCAGAATAACCTTTCTACTAAATAATGAAGTGATGGAAATCTTTATTTTGCCCTTAGGCGGCGTTCCATTGCTTTGTTTTTATAAAACCATCTGTTGAGCTCTTGTGAAGCTAATTTTTCCACCCTGAAATAGCAAAAGCACACAAAACAGCTGTCTTGTTCGCAAGTGTCAAATATGACTTATTTGCAAGAGTTATAAATTTTCTGATAGGGTGATTAATTTTGTGCCACCTTGTATAGGGTGGGTCATGTAAAATTTGCTTTTTGAATCGGCTATAAAAAAAAAAACTAATCAATATTTTTTCAAACTTTTTTTTTATTTTGAAGATTGAACATGTCATTTATGAATGAAAAATAATATCGTTCAAATGACTGCCGCGACTGGCTTTACAGTAGGCCATTCGATCAACCCAATTTTTAAGCACATTTTCGATTGTTTGGGCTCCAATTTATTGAATGGCAACTTCGATTTCGTGTTTTAAAGCATCAATCGTCTCTCGATGGTTCGCATAGCATTTGTCCTTTGCAAATGCTCCCCACAAAAAATAGTCCAACGGGCTTAAATCACAGCTCCGTCGGCCAATTGATATCGGAGTTTTGGCTGATTATTCGATTTTCAAAAACGGTAGCCAAAAGTTCGAGTGCAATTTTGGCAGTGTGACAAGTTGCACCGCCCTGTTGAAACCAAATGTCGTCCATGTCATCCTCTTCAATTTTTAGAAACAAAAACTCGTTGAGCATGTCACGGTAACGCTCGCCATTTACTGTAACCGCGGATCCTCGCTCATTTTCAAAAAAAAAAAATGGCCCGATGATGCCGCCAGACCAAAAACCGCACCAAACAGTGACTCGTGGATGCATTTGCTTCTCTACAGTAACGTGTGGATTTTCTAAGCCCCAAATCCGACAATTTTGCTTATTGACGTATCCACCGATGTGAAAATCAGAAAAGAAAAAGAAGACTCACCACTTTGGAAATAGGTTTTCAATATTCCCCAATTTTGTTCAAGCGTACAGCGTCCCATTTCGTAAATGTCAAACCTTTAAGTAAATTATGAACACATTTGACATGTCATTTGTGTTACCATTCTCAAAAAAATAGGTGGTTCAAAAAGCAAACGCTATATGGCCCACGTGTGTTTTTATTTAAACAAAAACTTTTTTCACTGGTGATATCTGTCAACAAATGCTTTTGAAAGTTTAATGTTCAGTCTACTTGACAAATTGCCATGCATCTGATCCTATCCCATCTTACACATCACGTCAGAAGTCTTTGGAAAGCAGAAAATCGATTTTTGGTCACCACTTTTTTTTTAAGGCGACAGTGATTTTGATTGCCCATTTCTGCTTGAAAGTATTCATTTTCTTACACCTCCCAGAACCCTTCGTAACGCTCTTCTTTTCTATTTAAAAAAGTTCAATACAATTTCTGCTCGTAATGCTCCCATTGAAGGTGCCCTTCGTGATTTTATTGAGATTTCCTTACTTTATAGATTTTTCAGTTTCAAAGCAAGAATTTACTGAATTTTTCTAGTATTGGGCGCTATCTTTTAGTTTAATTAGATGTAAGTTTATATTCTTTAGTTGTAGTGGTCGCTCCTAAAGCCATCAAGCATTCATCGTATTCTACGAAATTCTTGTTTTGCTTTTTCAATTCTAATGAATGAAATGACACGACGCGCATTTATTGCATGGAGGTAAACAAACGTCAAAACACGACCACGAAACTTCGCAATTCAACTCTATGTATATGTATGTTTGTTTGTATGTACAAAAAATATATTTTCATACATACTTATGCCGTTAGCTGTTGCCCGAATTGAGAGAGTGACAGTTTTTGTGAGAACCTATTTTGTTTTTGACCACAAATATGGACTTTGCACCACAACAACGCACAGTGGCATTTTGGTGGCACAAAGTAAATTTTTGGACCATTGAATTGCACAAAGCTATGGATGTAGTTTTAAAGAGAAATATCTGACTAAATAACTTTCACAATTTTTTTCTTCCAAAACTAATTCCTTGTCTTAGAACAACTTTAGTGAAGTCTTGTGAAATTTTGTGCAACGAAAACGATCTTGAATGTAGCGTACTGGTTAATTGGGAAAAAGTGGCTGGGCAGCAGTATTGGAATTTGTAGTGACAGTCAAGCTACACTGAAAGCCCTTGCTAACCCACGTTGCTCTTCGAAGTTAGTCGGTGAATGTAATACAAAATTGAACAGTGTTGCAAAACACAACAAAGTTAGTCTTATTTGGGTGCCTGGATATTGTGGTATTACAGGCAAGAAGTTGGCTGACAAACTGTCTAATGAAGACTCTGTAAGCAAACCACTAGACCCTGAACCCGTTCTAGGTGTATCAATTCTGCATCGATTCAACTATAGATTGGTCTACCCATAGAGGACGTTGGTCTGAGTTGAACTCGTGCAGAGTAGCCAAGTGCTTCGTGAAAGAACCAAACACGAAAATAGCGACATTTCTTCTAAAACTCAGCAGAAAGGACCTAAGAGTACTTATGGGTGAAATCACAGATCACAACGTCTGTGATCAGCATATGGTTGCCATGGGAGTCGTAGACAGCCCGATATGTCTATCCTGTCTTGAGAATGACGACACTGCAGAGCATTTTCTCTGTAGCTGTCCTGCATTTTCCAGAATCAGATATAGGATATTGGCTTGCGATATACTGAGTATGGATAAAGTTCATACTCTTCCTCTTCCGGATCTCTTAAAATTCATCAATGAATATAAGAGATTTGTGGAAGAGTGACCTCAAACTAATTTTTCTGTCTTACCACCCCCTTTTTATCTTTCCTATCTCTATTCTTTCTACTGAAATCTATCCGGGTGTGGTACAATGGTGTCCTGACTGAGTGCTTGGACTTGTTCAACCCCCTACAAATCTAATCTAATCTAACGAAAGCAGTTAAAATTTTTAAATCATTCGAAAGGCGTAAGATTTTTTTTTACTGAAATTTTAATAGTATTTTTATTAAAATATAGCCTCTTCTTAAGCATGTCGATGAAGAATTATTTTCTGTACTCAGCGGTCAGCGTATGACCACCATTGAAATCACTGTGAACCAGATTTGCCTCGTCTTGTTTAGAGGAGACGGATAACACTGAGCATTTTCTCTGTAAGTTCCCTGCCTTTGCTAGAGCAAGCCTACGAATTTTGGGCTGTGACGTCATGAGGATGAGTAAAATTCATTATCTCAAACGAGAGGATAATTTCTGATTTCCCAAAGAATCTGGAAAATTCTCATAGGACTAGCTATCTCTGTCTCTATTCTATCTTATCTTATTTTACTTTCCTCCTTGACTATCTGCCCTTTTACTTTAAAGAGCTTCGAATGCAATGGGATTTTTAGACTGAATGTGTTTTAGAAGTTACCATTCTCACGTTGCTTCTTGGTTTGCCTTTCTCATTTCTCTCGCAATTTCAATATTCCTAGGAATTTTGCTAATTAGTTTCGTTAAGTTCGCTTATTTTTAAATTAAAATTTGTGTTCCGAAATTTTCACTTCAGGTTCAAGTGAAATGAGGATCACTAGTATTAGACCGTATTAGAACCGTACTAGGAATTTTTCTTATCTAGTCAACATTAGGATACATTTCAAAATCCTAGGCACACTTCTTGTAGTTTCTGCCAACAAATGCATGAAGCAGTGCCACTGTGCAACGACGCATCAGCAAAATTAATAGCAGACAATTGACATCGCTGTCGAACAGAGGCGATTTTGGCGCAAATGGCAAAACTTGTTTGTTTTTACAACTATGCAGCGGGCGAATGCTGTGGTGCCTGCTAAAAAAACGTTCTTTGTTTTTTGTTTTTTATTAATACTGGATTGCTTTATTTCATGAAATTTGGGTTAATTTAATAAAATTTATAACAAATCGCAGAAGCATGAAAATACGTATGAATTAAGAAAAAAAAATAATGCAAAAATACTACTTACTACTACTTACTACATACATACACTCATACATACATATGTATATTTGGAATAAACAAATTTTCATTTAATTCAAATTTGAGCTCTAATTTTTAACTTCGCTCTGTTTTTCTATAATTTTGCTGCGCTAAGAAATATTTTTTGAATACTTATTGTAATCTAAACAAATGTGTAAATGCTAAAGAGAATTCATTTTGCCTTTTATTTATATATAATGGCATATTGTAAAATAAAATATCGAAAACCAAAAAATATTCAAAAATATGGTTTTCAAATGGTAAACAAACCATACCCATTTCAATGGGTCTGATGTCATAACGCAATGAAATACCAAATATTCGATAGTAGAGGCGCACATACATACATACACACACATGCGGATATACATATTTACATATATACATACCTATGTAGGCCTGCATGTATGTATGTATGGAATAGTAGGTCTCTACGTTGTTGTTTCAATACGTTTTTAGCACGTAAGCTAATTCCGCAGTGACTCTGCAGAGAAGTTCACTACTATAGAACTGGTGGGCTTCGTGGGAATTATGAGCCATGACTAGTTCACGTACCTCTTACATTCTGGTGAATTTTATACAAAAATGTTGTAGAGAGTGTCATTTATTAAATTCAACTATTCGATTTTTGAACTGATTCGGAACTATTTCTAAATGGGACAGATGATATTTAGAACGCTCTTGCTCGGCATTCATAGCTTTTAAAGGCCTATGGTGTAAGAAGAAAGAGTAGCCGTGAAAGCGTTTTGCTTACGATAAAACTCAGAGAGTCTTTGTGATATAAGAAAAAATCAAACCATCCAATGCTCTTGTTCCCTCGCTGCTGCCTGAACAACGACTGATTCGAACTGTAAGAATATGTATGAAATGTGCGAGCTCAATGGCAGCCGAAGTTCCATTAGAGGGTAGAAGAGAAGAGTTTTAAACAACTCATATACCTTCCTTAGGACAAACAGAGCTGGCGAATTTCGTATAAAGATCTTGACTTAAACCTTTCCAAGATAGAATGACTTCAAAAAGTGAAGGTTAGGTGAGGTTGGCAGCACTACCTGATCTGTAAAAAGATCTCAATTAGACCTCTAGGGTGCATTACGTTACCAGTGCCATGTATTTGGAGTCGAATTATTTTTTATGTAATTCTTAATGCACGTCTTCCCGAGTTTTAACAAGCCGCTCAGTCTTTTGTCTGCCATTCCCTACAAAGATGAAAAATATGTTAATCCTAGTCACATTTGTCGAGTTCTACAAAGAGCAGGACAGTAGAAAAGTAGGTGTTCCAAAGTAGACCTAGTTGTTGGTTCGTTGCAAGTTTTACACGTACAGCTCTGCGTGATGTGGGATGAGACAATGTCCCGTTAGTACTCCAACCAACTAATATTTTGCAGTCTTTTCTAGAATCTTAATTTTGGCAGTTTTGTACGAGGTTGAGTGTTCCCATATCGACTGCGTTCTCAGAGCTAGTTCCTCATTTAGTACCGTTTTTTTGGAAAGGAGAGTGATGGGTATAGTTCCGACCTGCCTTAGCGAGCTCATCGGGTCTCTCATTTCATTCTATTCCTTTGTGTACTGGTATCCAAGAACCCGCAAGGGAGCAGAGGTCGCGGTCGACCAAACAGCACTTGGAGAAGGTCGATGTTGCGCGAACTAGCAGATGCCGACATCTCATGGGACGGTGCAAAAACAACAGCACAGAACCATGTACGATGGAAGAGTCTTGTCGAGGCGCTATGCTCCCGAGAGGGGTGAACAAGAAAAACAAAAACAAATCGAATAAATAGTGACCTCTTAATTTGCGCAGAGTTCATCCATTTTGTGATCGGCATTGTTGCACCCACTCCGAGTTAGTCCAAGAAGCCATAATTGCTTTCATAGCCGCTTGGCTATCAATAGAAATGTTTGTCCGATTCAGCTGCTTTTGTGAAATGTGAAACCTGTTGCTTGTTTTAAGTGTCGAGACTTCTACAGTCTAACTGTTATGCCCTTATAGAAAACTCCTCTATTTAATTAGAAGCTCAATCCATTGCAGGGCACCACAGTGGTAATGTGCGAGCAGTGCGACTATTCGCTTTTGCTGTGGTGCCCTGTATCTTTCAGAACAGAGCCTCTGAATTCGTTATACTTACCAGCTAAAGGTTTCTAACCGGTTTTTGGCCAATAATCACCGTTTAATTAGATTTCCCTTATAAAGGAAGTTGATGTTTTTGAAGAATATAAAACATAAAGAATAACAAAACAAAAGTAAACATAAACTGTAAGCTACGCTGAAACTTCGGTAAACAAACAAAATACTAAGTCATAACAGCGATTAGTTTGGTAGCTGGTAAATGCGGCTCTAGTGGGTACACACGCAT
This sequence comes from Anastrepha ludens, assembly GCF_028408465.1. Classification (NCBI taxonomy): domain Eukaryota; kingdom Metazoa; phylum Arthropoda; class Insecta; order Diptera; family Tephritidae; genus Anastrepha; species Anastrepha ludens. The sequence continues at coordinate 23,942,448 of NC_071502.1, read as the reverse complement.
CAGTGTATGTATGTATATAGGAGTTATATGTAGTCAGGCATACGAAGTTTTTGGATATACATTCCTCCACACAGTGGCGCACATTTAAATCTAGTTAGTTGCTCTATACTTTTTGCACACGCATGTTTACAAAAAATATTATATTAGATAGGCATTAATGGTTGTGAAAATAAAAAGTTTGTGCCTTGCAAGCCGCAGAAATGTTAATTTTCGTACTTAACACTTAACGCATAAAACTATTTTCTTTTTTATTATATTAGCTCAGAAATCTATACAGGCGCTACTTTGTAATAAAAAGCCTGCTTGGCCTCCGGTGAAGATTTTCGTCAAATCCGATTGACATTTGATGTGTTAATGCAATTAAAAAAATTATGAAAAATTTGTTGTTTAGGAGATAAGAATTGTGAAATATATTTGACAAAGCAGCTCAAATTTTATAAATATATTTAAAATTGCCCTAAGAAAAAGGGAAAGGAATGTATAGATTCAATCTGCAGAACAGCGAGCAAAGTGCGAGCCAGGCGATATTTCTAATATTCGATACATGCGATGGTGAGAGGCAAATATACAGTCCGGTTCACTTGATTAGTTAAATGGTTATTAAAGCAACCGTATTTGGTCTGGTAACACAAGCGTTTCTGATAATTCAAGTGAAGCCTGCACATTGCTCGAAAATAAATATACATCAAAAATTATTCCATCTAAGGGTATTTGCAGCAGTAAAATTTCAGCAGGTGTATTGCTGTGTTTGATTTATTGGTTCACTTGAATAGGGGCACTCAGTTTGCCTACATTAAATAGTCGCGCATTCAAGCTGCGAAAAGGGATTGCCGGTGGTCTAAAGCTCGAAAATTTACGATATTTTCAGGAATTTTTTTTGCACTAAAAAAATGGAAACGATATTTAAATTTTTTAAGCCTTTTATTTAACTTCTTTTACATAGCAATATAAAAAAAATTTAAAAAACACACTTTAATTTTTCAAATTCAAAAAAAAAAAAAATTTAATATTTAAATTAGATTATTAAAGTTAAAAAAAATTGTAAAATTTAAAATTAAAAAAAAAAATTAATTTTTAAATTTTTTTCTTTTAAATACTTTTTAAATTTTACAATTTTTTTTTATTTAAAATACTAAACTTTTTTTTTTAATTTAAAAAATTAACTTTTTTTTTAATTTAAAAAATTTTATTTTTTTTTTCATTTTGGTATGTAAAAGAAACAAAATTTAAATTAAAAAAATTTAAAATTAAAAAAAAAAAATTTAAAATCTATAATCTAAATTTTTTTTCTTAATTTAAAATTTTTTAAATTAATTTTTTTTTTTTAATTTAATAATCTTAAAAATGACGCTAAAGTCGACCCTCCCAAAAAATTGGACTTGGACGGTGTTGCCCATTTCGGCTCTTCTATTTATCTGAAACACAAAAACCAAAAACCACCATTAATCAGTGTAACGAATAAAAAACAAAAAAAAAAAAAAAAATTGACAAAATTTCGCGGTTTTGAATTTGACACTCTAAAAATCGGCTTTTTTCAGTTTTTTAATAAAAAAAATACTAAATAATTGAAATTACTATATGATTCTAGTACGGACGATAGCCCTTGATGTTTGTAAATTCTAGACCACCTGGACCCCTTAAGCATTCATTGTGTTTGGTCGAAAACGTCTTAATTCTTATAAAATGGGAAAGCAGAAAGGAGTCACAGATCTCCAAAAATCGATATCTTGACCTCATAGGGACTATTGAATCGGCAAATGGCCAAAAAGATTAGTCGAAGTCCAAATGGTGTTGATCGTTACTTGAAACAAGGTGTATCCTATGGTAAGAACAACAGAGGCAGACCTGCATTGGCTTTGAGACCGAAGGAAATCCGCAAAATCCTTAGAATTGCATCAAATTCCGAAGCATAAAAAATTACAAAGAAAAGTCAGCTTTGAATAAATTTCGCAAAGACCGCCGGCTGGATTTTGCAAGGGCCTGGAGCAATGGAAATTCAAATACCTGTTATTGAGATTTGAGCAATAATGTGGAACCGAAGTGTTCTCGACATGGTCTCTCTTCTCTTTAGCTAATTCGAAAATAAAATCCTGTCTTCAAATCTTTATTTGGGTGGTCTCTTTATATAGAATCCAAGCATTGATTGCTGCAAAATCTAGGATGTCATAGAGGACATGTAGAGGCTTTCTGCGAGAGCTTGCTTTAATCCTATATTTGCTGGCCATCTGGTAAATATTTAACAATCAATTTGAAAGCACTACCTACCGAACCAAGCATAATATGCCTTTTAGCATAGACAGTTGGACGCGAGACCTCTTTGAATGCGGTATAACCTGGTAATCTACAGGCATCTCTACCTCATTTAAATGTTTTCCATAAAATGTCACATCAGAAGCTTTTTCGGTGAAAATCTCTTCATTGGAAGATGCACCAATAGCATCTAATTAATTAGATGGGTTTCCGAAACAGAAATAATCCTCGCTCATGTTTTTCTTAGAGCCACATATAAATTACAATATAAAATATTTATTTCTTAACAAAAGAATTTACAATAATCTTGTAAGCTTAGCAAAGCTAGCAATCATAGTCATCTCCAAGCTGGTCCATTTGAAAAGAACTCACATTAACCAATTTTAATCGAATGGAGGTGAACTTCACACTTAATTGCTCTTTACTGTTAACTGCTCTGTTCGCTCTCCCAGCAGTCGACTCCCACTTGCATTGTAACTACATACATGGGATGCTTTAGAGTCGTATGTGTATGATGTTCGCTAGTTCGTTTACGTAGGTGACCGGCAGTTATTTCTGCTTAACTTATGTATAAAATGACGATCCTCTCTCTTCTTCACAACACGAAACAGCAGCTCTATTCACTTTCTCCTCTATTTCACTTGCGTTCCATACCAGTTGCATCCGATTCATTAACTGATTGGTCTTCCCCATATTTTTTATTGGTTTTTAGCAAAATACAATTTTTTTTTTCCCCCATGATAGCCACCCTACGTACATACAAGGACGTAAAATGCATATCAATTTAAAAAGCTTCTCCAAATAAATATTGAAATTGCCTTGGTGAACCAAATCTTTGTTGCAAAAAATTGAATTTTTTTTTATTAATTTTTTTTGATTATATATTTGATTTTTTTCTTTTATTTATTTGTTTTTTTATATATATTTTTTATATATTTATTTTTTTTTTAATCTTTTTTTTTGGATTTATTTTTTATTTTATTTTTTTTGTTCTTTTTTTATTTCACCAAAATAGTTCAGTTCACACGATATATAAAACGAAATGATGAAAGATTTTGACACCGGCTAAATAAAAAATGCATAAGATTGATCATGAATGTTCAAGCGTAAGCTTTCTTTAAAATTCTGATAAGAACTTCCTTTATGGAAATCTTCACTTTCATTTGTTCAAGCAATTAACTGTTAAATCATTGCTCATAGCCGTAAAAATAGGCACATTCGAATATTTACCAATATTTCAATACGCAATCAAAACTCAGCAAATGCATTTAAAAAGTAGTATTTCTATATACTTGCATTTATTGTAATAGAATTTTTAATGAGTCAAATCGGATCAGTCCGTAAATGTAATGTTAAATATCTACCTTAAATACCCTCAAAGCTTACCTCTTTTTGAGTTTAGCATTTAGTAGCTTGAAATTCTTCATCAACCCAATACAACATTTTCATATATACATACAAACAAGTGCATATGTATGCATGTGTGTTTTGTAAGTTTGGCGTGTGCATGAAATTACCCATACCTTTTATCCGCCGTTCGTAACCAGCTTCAAATTGGTTTATTCGCCGCATTGCGATCATCGGCGGAACCAAATTATTGCTCAATTGTTTTGGTAAATAATTACTAACTTATTTCTTTCTTGACGTAGCATACACATACGTACATACACACTTGTTTGCACACACACACACACTGTATCGTACATGCAATTGGGGAGTAGATCAACAGTTGAAAAGGCATTGAAAGCAGAAATTGAAATGTCGTTACGTCATACGAGCACGAGTATGGGCTTGTATGTATGTGCTTATATATATTTATGTATGTCTGTATGTGGTCACTTAGTTTTGTTAGATTTTGTCTAAGGAAATAGAGCGTAAATTTGCTTATTACCAGTACATAAATTTATTAATTTTTTTTTCGTCTTTACTATCAAATTTCTGCTCTGGTAGCATAAGTCGAATTGTAAACTCGCTTTTTAGTAGTCTGACTTTCGATTAGTTGTAGTAGTTTTTTATGTGTGGTATCTTAGCGCATTGTTGCAGTAGTGGTGTTGCGCATTGCCCAGCAGTGATTCGTTTACCTAAATACCTGCCTGCAGAGACAAGTAAACATACAAACATAAGCGTTTAGGCATTTTAATATATTAATCTTTTTGTTTTTCTATTTACGCGTACAAAATTTATTAATAGAACTGGATATTGACCTTGTCTTTTGTCTTGCCGCACAACTACATAATTTTCACATCGATAGTATAAAATACTTGTCGAAATCTTTCCAGCCCAACGAAAAACAGTGTGACAATTTATATAATATTGCCCTTTTTCATTCATTTCATACACTAAATAGTTGCAGTGCCAACAAACATTGTTATGTATTTTATATTTTATATATTGGGTATGGGAATAAGTTTCCGTCCTTTCTTCGCCATAGTTACGAGTTATTTAAACAATTAAATTAATGTGAAATATATGCCATAGGAAGCTACAACTTTACCCCATCTTTCAGCCAGCATGCGGATTCTTCTGACGAAACATTCGAGTTCTTTTGACTTGATCCATTTATTGAGCCAGCTTGCGATGCTCTCGTAAAAAGTGAACCGCTCTCCAATAAGGGCTGACTGCATTGATAGGAACAGATTGTAATCCGAAGTTGCAATGTCTGGGGAATACGGCGGATAGGCCAAGATTTCCCAATTCAGCCCCTCTAAATATTTCTGGACCGATTTAGCAATTGTCGCGTTGTCATGCAGCAAAATCAGTTTGTCATGTCTACCGTCCCATTCCGGCCGCTTTTCTTTGAGAGCTCGATTCAAATGCATTAGCTACAGTCGGTAACGATCGCCAGTGATGGTTTAAGATGGTTTGAAGAGTTCATAATAGATGACATCCTTCTGATCCCACCAGATGAACAACATAACCTTTGAACCATGAATATTTTTTTCGCTGTCGATGGACCTGGTTCACCTGGCAGGCTTTGACAGTTAGGGTTATCATAATAGATCCATTTTTCATCGCTAGTGCCGATGCGATGCAGAAAACCTTTTCTTTTCTGCCGTTCAAGACGCATCTCACACGTCACCAAATGTCTCTCGATATTCCCCTCGCACTCAATTCATGTGGAACCCAGTTACCTGCTTTCTAAACCATTCCCATCGCGTGCAAACGTTTACCGACAGTTGATCTGTCAACATCCAACGCTTTAGACATATCATCAAGGGTTCGGCATACGTCTTCATCCAATAATTGTTGTAGTTGAGTATCTTTGAGTTTTTTTTGGAGCCCCTTCGCGATCTTTATCGCTCACGTCGAAATTGCCACTTTGGAAGCGTCGAAACCAGAAACCACTCTTTACAAGTTGTGTTTGATGGAGCGTGAATACCGTAAATATTGGTCAATATACGACACGTTTCAGCTGCACTTTTCTTTAAAAGGTAATAATGCAGTCTGACTTCCCGCATATGCTGTTTTTCCGGGACATTTTTGACATAAGATAAAAAAGGATCTTTACGCTTCAAACAAATGTCAACTACTGCGATCGAGACCTCCCTCACATATACACCTTCAAATCACCAGTACTAGAGCGATCGCAAAAATAGTATCAACAGTGGAAATTTATTCCCATACCCAATACAATCTGTCAAAAAAGTACCGGGAATCGTTCAATAATCATCAAAACTTATTTTTTCGCCTACAAAATAGGCTCCATTCGAAGCAATGCACAGATGTCAACGGTTAGTCCAGTCATCAAAGCACCTTTTAAACGCGTTTGAAGAGATTTTATTATTGAAAAATGAAAATCGCCGTATAGTAAATATGACTCGATGCAATATATACAATAGATCGTGAGAAATGGCTCACTAAAGGTATCTGGGGGAAAATGTTCAGAACTTTTTACTTCACTTAATACAAACAACAAGCGGTTATCTTCGCAACTTGAAATCTCCAACGCAAGGGAGACCTTCTCGTTTCTGCGCTTGTGCGTGCAAATCTATTCCAGCGGTGCTGCGGGATTTTAATTCCCATAACCAGCCCAAAGTCTTTGTGAGACTCATAGGTAATTTTTTCGTCGTCAGCGATTATCGCAAACAAAAGGCTCGAAAATCCTTCGCAAAGTTGGTTTCTTGAACACCCCACGTTTCACACCTATCGACGTTCGAGCCTCTGAGGCAGACAACAGAAACTTGACTGCAATAAACCAGAACCATTGTCTGCCGAGGGCGACCGCTATTAGAAAAAACTTTTTCTTAATTTCAGCGAGATTCGAACCTGCGTTTTCTCTGAATTCCGAAGGGTAGTCACGCACCAACCCATTCGGCTACGGCGTCCGCCGAACTCGATATTGATTTGGTTTCACGTTTTTCGATCTTCAGATGCAATCTAAAAGATCTTCTTCATGGACTGTACGAAACCGCTGAGTTTTTACCGTAGAGGTTGAACCTTCAGGCTGTAAGACATAAACTTTCTTCCTTGTCCATCCAGGTGTTGAAATATCGAAATACGATTCGAGTATCGTGACTGAGGTAGTGTTTCATAATTGCGCTACAACCACTGCTAGATTGAATTCATTCCTGGTTGTGTCGTCCTACTCTCCCGTTGCGACGTAAATGAGCGAGATTTTAAAGAATATTAGCCCTTCCGATGAAAAATCTGGAACTGACTTCCCGCTTCGTTTTGTAGCGGATGTAAAGGAAGACGTTTTTTTTTTTACTTTACTCTGTTGTGCGCCCCTCCTAGGCAATAGTCATCACGTCTTCCTACAAACTCCCAACGGGAAGTTAGCACCGCCCATTTAGACTCTTCCATTGACTATTTTGTATTCAGCACAATTTTTTTGTGTTGGCCGTGCAGCGTTGCTAATTGACAGCTGTCATGTGTGCGCATTGACGTTTGGTCATGGAACATTACATGGCCGCTTAATGTAAAATAAGAAAATGTAGTCAATTCGCCTGTATTGGCACATTGACCATTAAATTTGTTGAACTTTTTTTTTTTTTTTTGGATGGAAAATTGTATTGAAATAAGTCAAGAAGAATTCCAGAACTAAACGGAAAATAAGGGAATTCAATGCGTTTTTCATAAAATAGAGCCGGCACTATGCCAAAATTCAAACTTTTCATTCAAAAGACCATTACGACACCTTGCCAACGTGTTATCGATAACGAGCCATGAAAATATCAAAACTTTCCATATGAACATTGCGTTCTTTTCTTGTTTTTGTAATTCAAAAATACTGAGTACTAGCTTAACCCGCGGCCCCGCTCGCGTAGGAGTAGTTTTGAGGGATTTAGGATATGTAATATATATAATTTCATAGAAAATATTTTTTTATTAATAACCATATTATTACAATACCCGGCATCCGTTGCTATGCCTCGTTGAATAAAATCAAAACAACCAATCAGAAAAATATCAAGCAAAATTATTTTTATTAATTTTCTATCTCAAACCGTTTTTGAACTTTGCATTTGGGTCATAGTTGAACGGTTTATGCGGATTGTAAAGTCTAGAGTGTGCTATTAATAGTGGGAAATAGGAAAAACTAAGATTTTTTAGATTAAATTTAAGCAAATATTCGATTATTAGTGACAAATGAGAGTGGTGGTGCGCCCTGGGGGCTGTGGGAAGAGAGTTCCATCATAAAAACATGCCTATAACCTTCATTGGGTGAAAATATGAATGTATAAAAATTTTTACGTCATTTGGTGTTGTCGTTTCGTAGTGATGCGCGGACAACGTACAGATATTCACCTTTATAGTATAGAAGAAGATTGAAAAGTACTCCGTACTAGTCATTAAATTGAAAATTGTGCCCAGTTCATTGCACTCAGAGTCAAGTCCCGAATAGGTATTGCATTTGTGCTCAGTGCAGACTTACTGTTCTAAAGAGGCGTCAGCACTACATGAATATTAGCACGGTGAAAAGATTTAAAAGTGAGCTTTTTAACAAATCGTTTTTTGGCTCTGAGCGAATTTGACAGAGTCAGCTGATGGGCTGATGTCACTTGGAGTGCGTTATCAAAAAAACTGGGATTGTGTTGGTGATATACGAAGAAAATCAACCAATGACACTTCGTTTATATCTCAACAACGCCTTATTGGATGAGTGTGAGAATACATGTAAAATGATCGTGCAGATTTCGGCTGCCGAAACCCCAAGTGACGTAGCAGCCAAAGTTCCTCTTACAATTTTCTTTTTCCCCACAGTTAAAGAGCAAATCTTGAAATCTTCCATTATTGGAGGAGCTTGGCGGAACGCCAAGTAAAGGCGGTTTTCTTAAGCCAAAAGCTTTGGAGTCTGGGTAGGCTGAAAATAAAGTACACAATACTTTAAAATAACCGATTCTATTCCGAAAAGTTTCCGATTGTCAAAAGTACTCGATAGTTCCTATCATCAGTTATAAGGGATTGTTATTACATGGTCCGGCACTTGAAGTGTAACCATTTCAGACCGCTCGCGCAGCTGATACACGGACATCAACTGTCTGTTAGTGGGCTAAATGACCGTTCAGAGTATTGTTTACAAGCGCGTGGAAGCATTTTACCGAAAGTAAACGCGAAAAAAGAAAATCAGTAATGGATTTCAAAAGGAATAGTGTGATTGCATTATATTTGGCTGGAAAATCACAACCTGCGATTGTTCGTGAGCTCGAGCACCTTAAAGTAAGTTTTTATTTATCGCACCATTTCCTGTTACAATGATACTGGCAGCATCGCGAAACGTTATGGAGGTGGTCATCAAAAGACTGCAACGTCACGTGAAATGATTCAAAAAGTGAAGAAGCGACTTGAGCGAAATTCCCTGAAATCCCCGACGAAGTACCAATAAAATGGCAAAAGAACTGAAAATATCTGACCATAGCATCCTCCAAGGCACATTCGGGCAGCTTGCGATTTGTTTCTGGACCATTTCAAGGCCATAATCAGAGCAAAAGCTGCCAGAAACTTGTTGCAGATCTCTTAATTAGGCTACTTCGCACTGTGACCAAGGGAGATCTATTGTGCAAAGCCTACTCTATATTTTAAGGCTTTTTAAAAATTTTAGCACTTTCTGGGGTTTATCGTTCCATTATTTATATGGAGGTACGGCAATACCACCAAGGCATTTATAAAGAATGTGTTCTGAATTCTCAGTGTCCATTTCATAGAATCGGCAGGTGTCTCAGAGACACCAATCACGATATCTCAGGCTACAGTGGCTTGTAAAGTAACCAGTTAAAAGTCCTAAGTCTACTCTGCTGAGTGAAAGTAGCTTATCAGAAGTTCCTCTGTCCGGCGTTAGGAGTTGTTTCGCTTGTCGCTGATCGATAGGGTTTCACGAGTGTTCAACGAAGCTCTTCTCATCACTGAGAAGTTCGTTAATGTGGTCCTTTGTAAGTCCACAGAAAGGCTCAGTATCAATTAGAGGCATGTTTGTCCCTTTTTATTATATCATATTTAGCTAGCCGGTCCACTATTTTATTTCCCTCAGGTCGCTCGCGTCCAGAAACCCATCCTAATAATTCTGTGTTAATGGTAATGGAAATGGTTGTACGGGTTAGACTAAGGCCTTTATGCACTGCGACCTGATTGATCTATTGGGCGCCCCAATTACTTAATTTTATTTATTTAGTATACCGAGGAATCGAACCGGCTCCTTAGGAGGGAGCAATTGTAGGTCTTCCTTCTCTAGTAGGTACGAGCCCAGGATTTTGTGTCCCCTGTGGCTTAATGCCTCACAGTTGGTGATTAAGTCTATGGAACTCCTTTTCATCACAGCAGAACCTGCATAATCCTGTACTAGATAACCCTATTGTGTTAAAGTGTTTATTACAGGCAAAGTGACCTGTAAGTGCTCCACAGAGTAAGCTGAGGCCATTTTTATCTAGGGGTAGAGAAGATTCTGCTCTGTTGGCATTGAAGTTCAAAAACTTTTTGGATTAAGGCCGCTTGTGCCGTTCCAGTACTCCCTGATTTTAGTTTGGATCCATTTTTTGGTTTCTTGTTTTATATTATTTTTATTAAAGCCGAAAAATGGGGTTGGCGCAATAAATAGCCCTTCCTCCCCCTTTTTGGCATAAAAGTCTGCCTTCCCGTTCCCTTCGTGTCCCTCATGTCCTGGTACCCAAATCAGTGAAACCTGTTTGCGTGAGTAGCCAGTTTGTTGAGGGCATTGTTACACTTTATTAGGACTTTTGACTTGAATGTGAAGCTATTCAAGGCTTTGAGAACTGATTGGCTGTCTGAAAGTAGTTGAATTTTTTCTTTCTCGAACCCTCTTTTGGATATAATTTCCACTGTTTCCATTATGGCGAAGAGTCCGCATGGAAAGTTTTGGTATTTGTACTTAGTGTTAGGGATTTGTGTGCTCTAGGCTCCACGACTCCTGCTCCTACTCCTTCGAGCGTTTTGGAACCATAATGCTGTGTTAAAGTTCTCTCAGATGTTGAGAAGGTTCAGGCAGTCATATACCATTTTTAAGGTGATTATAGTTGATAGAAGGACTTTTGAAGACGTCTCACTATCTGAAAGTATGTAAATGTGGGTTCCCCTCATTTTTCTATAGAGACATTCCCTCACGCATATCTCAATGGCATATATTTCTGCCTGCAAGATTGTTGGGTAAAAACCCATTGCAATCGATTTTTTCAATTTATGCCAATTGATTCGCGCCCCTGTTCTACCAACATCTAAAACCCATCAATGTACTCGTACTATATCTGGGATCCAGGTTTGAAGGTGATAGAATTATTTTTTCCAGGTCGTACGTTATAAGAACTTGAAAGTTCCTGAAGAGAATGGGTTTGGAAGATAGTGTATAGACCCTATAAAGAGCGAAAGTATGTCGAAAGCTTTCTAAGATCTTTAAATGTCCTTTCATATCTCCACTTTTTGGATCGGAGATGCCTTTAACCTTAAAGGGCTCAAACAAGTTTCTTTCTCATTTAAAATGGGAAGCCGGTGGTAAGCTTAAATTTACTAGTTTCTATCATCTGAGGACTCGATTTTCAGAGGTATTTGCAACAAAGCCCAACACACGAACAACCCTGAATTAAAGCCAACACATTTCGGTAGAGGTTAGGAAATAAACCACCTACTTATTATCTTATTTCTAATTTTTTAAAAATTAGAAAGAAAAACCACATTTTAACAACATCTCTTCACAGCTTTTCATGCGTAACTATTAAATTGACTTTTATTGCCAAGCATTCTAATGTTTACAGCTGCAGTTTAATGCACTTTCCATGCACTTATGCATTTATTTCCCAACTTACGACACGTGAAAGTGCACTTCTGTCACTCAATCCACATGCACAACTACACTCATAACCACATACAGATGACCCAAATGATATCTGCATGTCTGCTTTCCGGTTTGTCGCTTGATTTTCTGCTGTTTTGTGTAGCGCCAACGTTGCACTTTCAAGACGTTGATGTTGCAATTCAAATCATAAGTACCCACATCACACACTTAGTATACAAAAACGTACTTACACACGTGTGTGTGTGTGTGTATGAGTGCATGCATATATTGATTGATTTGAAATCCTTGCTTTTGTGTGGTGTTATCTTCAGTTGCGCACTACTAAGGAAAGGCGAGAGGCTTAAGTGCCGAGGGAAGCGCTGATTTTGTTGTTGGTTGTGAATTTGTTACGATTAATGTATGAATTTATACTTTGTTTTTTATAGAAACTATAAACGTATATTTTACATTCATTAAATTGAATATTTACGACCTCGAGCACTCCTTCTTCTCCTTATACATGCAAGCAGCAAGCAATGAAACTTTCGCAACTTTAACCACCTTGAAACGTACACCGAGAATATCACCCACGTTGTGTCCTTTACGACCGAAACCAACAACCAAGACTTCATCGTTTTCTTCTATGTAGTTCAAGAAGCTACCGTTACGTGGGACAAATGCGGTAATTTCCTTGCCATTTTTGATGAGCTGCACCCCTACACACTTGAAATTGACAAGACACAAGAGATTTGGTGGCTTCTAAAACACTCGAGCTAAACAAGCCCATTGTATTTAGAGCTCTGAAAAGAGGGTAGATAGTCAAGGAGAAAAAAAGAAAAGTTGTAGAGAAAGCAATAGAAAAGAATAGAGACAGAGACGAAGGTAGTTAGTCCTGTGAGAATTTTTCTGATTATTTGGCAAATCTGTAGATATCCTCCCGGTTTAGAAAACGAATATTACCCTTTCTCACGGCATCGCAACCCAAAACTCATAGCCTTGCTCTAGCAAAGGCAGGACCCTCACAGAGAAAGTGCTCAGTGCTATCCGCCTCCTCCAAGAAAGACAGGCACATCGGCTCCTCAATGATTCCGATGGTGGGCATATGCTGACCCCATGGGTTGTACCCTATAATAATACCAACCATCAACGTCTTTGCTACCAAGTTTTAGTAGAAAGTTCGACAGTTTTCTGTTCGCGCTTGTCACAAAACATTTTGCAGCTTTCCAACGTTCTAGACTGGAACATCCTTCTTTAGGTAAATATCATACGTAATCGCTAATCCAATTCATGATTCGTGTAGAACTGATCCCGATTAGAGGATCCTGTGGGAGAACCGCTGATCCACGGTTGGCCAATTCATCGGCAATCTTGTTTCCTTGAACACCGGAGTGTCCTGGAACCCATATAAGTACAAGCTTATTTTGTCTTGCGACAGAATTAAGCTTCTTCTTACATTCTGTAACAATCTTTGAGTTTTGTTTCGCGTTCTCCAGGAACTTTAGTGCAGCCTGACTGTCATTGAGAACTTCAATCAGTTTCTCGCTCCATCTCCTCTCGATTATCCATTTGGCTACTTTCAGGATGGCAACAATTTCCGTTTGGAAAACAGTTTCCATTTCCCCCATAGCATAGTGATACTTATTACTATCGTTTAAGTATCATCCGGCCTCAGACCCTATTTCATTCTTGGATCCATCGGTAAATAAAATATCCGTCAAACCACCCTGAATGCAATCGGGATTGCACCATTGCTCTCGCAAATCTGACATCAAATTCCTTCCAAATGAAACTGTGGGTATCAAGTCGTCTTTAGGTGCCATAAACAGTGGATACGGCTCAGATAGCAACTTAAAGATTTCTTTGTGCATTTCTTACGGATAGCAGAATTAGGCTGCTGACCCTCAATGCTAACTTTTTCAAGTGCAATGCGCTTAGCATGAGACGCGCCTCCAAACGAATTAGCTTTCCAGTTGGTTCTTAAGTGGACTTTTTAGTAGTCTTTGTCACCTCAATGCTCATCACGACGATGGTTCACATGCTTTCTGGCTGTCCGAAGGCCTCTTGGCTTGCCCAAAGATTTATAATTGTTGCAGAAAGTTATTCAAAACAAAATTGGTTACTTAATTTTCCGCCACCTTGTACAATTTCTACTATAAAACTATAAAATTCTACTAGATAGTTTATTCTGACGAGTTGCCAAATCTTTTTCGAATATGTCTTTCCAATGCAGCGCAGGTCATTATTTAGCTCAACTTTCGGTTCTGTAGCCGTTTGTATCGATTCATACTAAGTCATATTATTGCAAAGTTTATATGTACAGCTTATCATTACTTCGTATGCGATCATCGTAGTGTCCAAAGCGCAGAGCTTCATAAATCTTCTGCAGAATATTTATCTGGAACACGCGAAAGGTCGCCTATGGCGATATTGTTATCGTCCATCATCTGCAACTTGCAATAGGACGGGCATGATAAGAGACTTATCAGGTGTGAATTTTGCACGTCGATTGAGGACTTTGCTGTCTCTTCTCAATTGCCTATTTGGTCCAAAGAAGTTTTATAGTAACATTTTTATCAGCGTTAACGCTGACTCACAAGTAGACGAAGTTTTCTGCTACTTCAAAGCGGTTTTAAGTGCTATTAATTTTGTTACTGTTGTTTTCCTTGTTTACTCCGGTAGGGATCAAAGGGCCGCGACAAGACGGCATTAGGTTGTTCCATTTGTTGTCCCATTTGATGTCGCCATCTGCTAATTCGCGCATCATCGACCTTCTCCAAATATTCTTTCACCGACCGCGTCCTCTGCTCCCTTGCGGGTTCCAGTCCAGTGCAACTCTCGTGATGCTATCTGGTAGTTTTCTTAACTTGTGACCTATTTATCGCTACTTTCTTCGTTTGATTTACCATAGGCTGGGCTCCTCATTCGTTTATCTTCGTGTTTGGCCAGAATATTCCAAGATGATCCGAGGCATTTGTTGACGAAAGATTGTACCCTCTGTGTGATGGCGTTAGAGACCAGCCATGTTTCACTTCTATACAACAATACTGACTTCATTAGCTGAATATTTTCACTCCTCCTCCGTTCTGTATGTATTCGTCCGAACGCCGTTCTTGATTTGTTTAGCTTGCAGTTGACATCTTCATCTGCTCCGCTGTCTGTCGTGATGGTGCAGCCGAGATAGCAGAAGCTTTCGACAAATTCCTCCGTGCACTCGTCAACCACTATGTATCTTGCTTTGTTGTGGTCGACTCTCACAGCCTTCGTCTTGGCTATGATGAGCTCCAGTTCGACAGTGCGTGCCAGCCTTCGCTTGCATGCCAGTGAGTTTGTGAGAGAGGAGGCAGATGCCATCGACGAAGTCCAGGTCCTGAAGATCTCGGATGAAACCATCAGTGGTATATCACGTTATTTTGTGCTTGTTCGCCTCCAAACCTATTCACTTCTCTTTAGTTTATCTATAATAGTTTTATAGTAGGCATAGCTAAAGACGCGGTGTTGAGGGCGATGATCAATAGCTAGAAACTTTACCCCATTGTTCGTGCGGGTCGTTTTATTTTTGAGCGAGAGTTGAGCGGCGAATTTCTTAGTTGTGGAGTGAAAGTCTTCGGTCGGATATAAATCCGGGTCATTGGGGTAACGTCGAGCCGACTGTCGGCGTCGCGATTTCCGTATGCTAGACACATTTTTTTTGTTTTGAGTTTTTGCGTCCAGAAGCAGCGGTTGCGGATTGAGAGCAGATGGCGATCCAAATAAATGTGATATCTTAAACACTAGAATCGTATCATTCGTGTATAGCAATATGAACGATTTGTTTGCGAGTTCTTCGATCAGTAGACAGCCTGATAGGTATTTTTGTGCTGGATCCTAATCTAGAGGCTACCATGTTTCGGATCCTGGTGAAGTCTATCAGCTTCGAGACCTTGTGGAAAGTTCCACGTGGAAAGCCTTCAAAAAGTCTCATCTACTTGAATGAATGGGAGTATTTACTGCGTGCCAAGATCTCTCCCCCATCACAAATTTCATATCGGACGTCTAATTTTCAGAAAGAAAAACATTGAATTCTCAAGGGAAATACCGCTCTAGCAGTCGAAAATAAGATCTTACCTTAGCGATTTATTTTAGGAATATGGAAAAATGCTACTATTTCTTTTCAAAGGATTTATTCAAAACATTCAAGTTTGGCAAACTCATTTTGTTGTCATTGTAATGCAAAATGGCTGTGAATCAATCTTTGAAGAGCCAGAGCCAGTATTGAAGTATATAGGGGAGTTGTTTGAATAATTTTTTTCACCAATGGGACCATTTTTCGCCAGAAAAGTGAGAAAAAAGAGAGAGTTGTTTTTTTCACACTTCCACAAGAGGTTAGCATCCGCTAATTAATTAACACTTTTAATCAGCGGAGGCTATAAAAATGTCTCTCCGGGGCGAGCGCACAAAAAATGCTAAACCAAGTTATGAAAATAGTAATCTGGGCACACTGATCGCCAACTAAACTAGGGTGACGTCACGAAAATCAGCTGATATTTTCAAATTCGCTTAGAGCAAAGTATCGGTACCACGATAGGCGCCACCTCATTATTCTCCTTCGTGTTAGATAATTTTGTTTGTTCCAAAAAGTGTAATACGAATTAGAGCGTCATTAAATTTGGAAATATTTTTTTCTCGCATTTCTGTAAGGAACTTTTTTTCCACGTAAGTGTAATAGCAGTGGTGCAGAATTGACGCTACTTAGCAAACTTCAACTGAATGAATAGGTAATTCTTCTCTTCATCTTTAAGCCCTTTTCACACACTTGTACTTATACATTCAAATATTGTTCTGCTTTCAACTCGTCCTCAAAATGCGAAATCGGCATAAGTGCCTTCAACTTGAAACTCTTCTTGCATTGCATTCCGCATTGTTCGGTGTAATTGTTGTGGCTGCACGATAATGGCGCGGAAATGATGTGGGTTTCCTTGTTCTTTTATGCTGTTTGCGATGCAAAAAGGGCTAAATTATGTAATTTCACTTGACATACATGAATCGAATCATTTACTTGGGTGCAATTAGCAACGCAGACAATGCAAATGAGCAGCAAACAATATTCGCATTTTTAATCTCACTGCTGTTGTAACTTTTCATTTTCTTTTTCGGCTTCGTTTCTGATTCATGTTTGCCATAAGGAAAATTGTGGTGTCAGTAGGCTGGTACTTGTCATTTCAATGCTTGGGCGTATTAGAAGAAATATTCAAAAAATATTCTGAATCATCAACCAACTGATTGGACCTTAACTGTTTGGTTTTAGAACTGGAAAATTTACAATCGACCAAATATTCACAATACGCCAAGTCTTGCAAATGACACATAAAAGGAGAATCGACACACACTACCTTTTTGTCGAGTTCAAAGCTGTATTCGACAGCACGAAGAGGAGTTGCCTATAAGCTGCGATGTCTGTGTATTTGGTATCCCCGTGCCGTTTGACACGAATCCGTTGGATCTTTATTCGCTGCGCTAAGTCTTTCGTTATCGTTTCTTCCTCGTGCTAACCGGCGTTAGTTGGATACACCAAGTGAAGTCCTTCTCCACCTGATCTTTCTAACACAGAGGAGGTCTTCCTCCACCTCTGCTTCCACCAGCTGGTACTTTCAGAGCCGGAGCTATTGTATCCATTCGGACGACATGAGCTAGCCAACGAAGCCGCTGGATCTTTATTCGTTGCGCTATGTTTATGTCGTCGTAAAGCTCATACAGCTCATTGTTGTATCGCCAACGATACCCGCCGTCGCCAAAGTGCAAAGGTCCAAACGTCTTCCGCAGATTCTTTCTCTCAAACCCTCGAAGGGACGCCTCATCGGATGTTGTCATCGTCCAAGCTTCTGCGCCACAAGTTAGGACGGCCAATAATTAGAGCTGTATAGCCTACTTAGTCCTTAAGGTTACCCGTAGTGGAAATGTTCTTGAGAACCTAGAAGTAAGCAGGTATTTTACCGCGATGTCTGTCTATATTCCGGTCTGCGATCAGTGCAACAGTGCACTTTTGAGTGGCTAACTTTGCGAGCTAAGTCTTTAAGATCAAAGGCCTCAGCAATAACGAATCTGTTAGTGCGTGACTACCATTTGGAGGTGTACAAGTTCGAAACTCCGTCCAATTTATAGGAAAAGTTGTTCTTATAGCGGTCACCCCTTGGCAGACAATGGCAAACCTCCGAGTGTATTTCTGATATGAAAAAGCTTTTAATAAAGAACCATCTGTCATTTGGTTGCGGCTCAAAACTGTAGGTCCCTCCATTTGTTGAGCAACATAAAGAAGCACACCATAAATATGTCGGAAGCTTCGAGTGGTTTCCATTGTTGGGTAAGATCAAAGTTGTCCAGTATGACTCTCATGCTCGCTAGAGACTAAATCATGAAATGAAAGCTTGCTGGTAAATCTACTGACGATTTCACAGTCGCTGGGCACTTCTCGAAATATCTTTTATATTTTTCACGCTTCCCCCTCTCTCTTGTAATACAATTTTATTTATTTTCATGGCGTGGAAAATGTTCAACAGTGTTTCCTAATCAAGTTGCCGTCAAAACAACTCACATCTATTTTTAGGGCAGCATTTCCACCACCATTTCTTACTCAACTTTTCTTGACACGATTTTTTTACCCATCCTTTAGGTATGTAGAAGTAAAAGTGTAAACAATTGCTCATGGCTAAACTTGGTAAATTATCTCTTCATTGTTTTTGCTTACTTGTTTTACTTCCACTAATGGAGTTATTCGGTTCATTCTTAATTACACGTTCAGACGTTAATTAACATATGAAGGAAGTTTTTGTTTCATTAATCAAGTGATGTAATAATCATAATAATAAGAAGCTGGTGCCTTGACGGGTTTGGGCCAAGTTTCGCTACTCTCGTTAAATTAAACTAATTAAACCAAATGTCAATTCCGTAAACTTGGTTATGTAAAAAGTACAATTCTATATTTTATTATACCAATAGAAATAAATAAGAGGACGGCTGAGCATAATATTTAGAGAGGCTTAAGATAGTGGCGTTAGCGTCCGAAACTACCGATTAAAGGGCATGTTTTTAATATTTTGTTGCCTAATTGACAGTCGAGTGCGATGGGAAGTGGTAGTGCAATGACGCGTCGAGAGCTGGTTACTCATCGCCAGATTTGCGGCCACCTTCAAGCGCGGACTGCAATCCCCTTGATTATTATTAGCGTAAAACTGTATTAAAACAAGAACGCAACGAAGACTTGCACCAGGCAAGTAAATAAGCTAAAAAGAGTTGACTCCTCCATAGGCACTTCGGACTCCGGCTGGCGCAGGTTACTGCAACTGACAAAGCTTCTTCCTCTTAATTGGTGCGATAACCGCTTACGTGATTTTGGCCGAGTTTAACAAAGCGCGCCAGTCATTTTTTTCACCAGCTTGTACCGCACCGAATACTTTCAGAGCCATTTGGTCGACATGACGCAGCCAAAAGCCGCTGGATCTTTATTCGTTGCATTATGTGTATGTCATCATAAAGCTCATACAGCTCATTGTTCCATCGAAACTCGCCGTCGCTAACGTGCGAAGGTTCCAAAACTCTTCCGCAGAATCTTTCTCTCAAACACTTCATGGAACGCCTCAGCGGATGTTGTCATCGTACAAGCTTCTGTGCCATATGTTAGGACGGACATGATGAGAGCCTTATAAAGTGTTAGTTTTGTTCGTCGAGAGAGGACTTTACTACTTGATTGCCTAAATAGTTGCAAGGTATCAATGTCATCGGCATACGCAGTTATCTCACAGGGGCTGTAATAGCAGGGGCGTTTACGAATCTTACCATAGTGTACGTCCGCTGGAGGTGTGGGCAGGTAGGTGAAATGTTTGAAGTGCCCGTCTGGATCTCCTCAAGTAGCATTGAAGCGCCGTTTTGATACCATTATGAAACCTCTACAGCCAGCCAGAGCTGTTGATATAATAGAGAAGATTTATGGGATTTAGATTGGCGCACTGCCCCAGGCTGTCGAAGAAAGGAGTACCCAGTGTCCTTAATTGTCTAGCTACCAAACCCAGATATTTACAGAGAAACTGCTCAACAGTCTCCTTCTCTGACAGGTCCCCACAGGTAAACCTAGCTTTTCCGCGTGTGTGCCGATCGTCCAGTGACCGGTAAACACAGCTATGTGTTTGGAAATTCAATGGCGAGGACTTCAAAAGACTTTCTGAGTCCTCCCTATATTATACTGGGGCAAAAGGGTTTTCGAAATAGCACATGAAGAAATGGAGCTCCGTCTTTTCTGCGCTTTCCTGGGAAATAATTTGTGCAGTTCCACTTTAACAACTGTCAGGGTGATGCTGATGATCGGGTAGGAGGTTTCTGAGGCTAATTCAGTTCCTGGCAAGTTCATCAGCAATTTCATTGCCCTCTATGTTCCTATGTCCTGGAACCCAGATCAGATAATTTTTACCTACACACCCAAGAGATTTGATCTCCTCACAAGAGTTTACTAGTTTCGTTCTGCACCATGGCCTCATCAGAGCCTTGATCGCGACTTGACTATGGGAGAAACTGCTAATATCTCCCTGACTCCCGTGTTTCCTAAGCATTTTGCATGCCTACAGGATCGCAAAGACGCCTGCTTGAAAAACACCAGCAGTATTCGGCAGTTTAAAGAAAATACATAAATTGCCTGGTTTAGAGTAAACCCCTGCACCGACTCCCGATTCCATCTTGGAACCGTCAGTGAAGACAGAGGCGCTGGAGGTGTGTTTCAGTTCAATTTTTTAAGCTGCTTTGCAGCTTTCAGATGTATGTATGTATGCAAGTACTTATTTTGCGGCCACTCATCCAGCTTCTTCTCTCATTTGCGTTGTGCGTATTGCTAAATATTTACATAGTTTTATGCCACTTCCGAGAGGCTCATAATATTCGAACAAAAACTGTTTTGCTGCAGTTACTGTTACGTAAATCGACCCTAGGACCCGTTGGTAAGTTACGCTCAAGCACCTTCGACGCCTGCAAGACGCATATTTTATTCCGCCCTACCTTTCACCTCAATCACATATCGCACGACGTGACATGTACTTTTACTTATATTTACCATAAGTGGGAGAACACACCCAAAGTTGCGTGCGCGACGCGTCAACTTTTAATTAGGACACTTGCCACAAAGAAAAGCACGTAACGTGCAACTGAACGACTAACCCATTTACTCACTCTGCACCTACTTGGAGGTCTCCCTCCCCCTACCAAAGTGGCGCGCCGCCGATTGTACATTTCGTTTATTAATGAGTGACCACAATTTCCAAATTCGCTAGCCGCAATCAGCCGGGTGGCGTGGTGAGTTGAGTTGGCAAGTGATTGCGTGGCAACAGCAATGAGCTGGTTGAGCGCGGCGTAAACTCTGTGGAAGTGGTTTTGTGGCACTGCTGGTAAAACGGCGTACAATTTCATTGCGAGAATGAGTGCTTGTGGCTGCTTGCGCTGGCTAAAAGCTAGTTGCATTTATTTCCCCTTTCTACGGTTGCTAAAATGTGTATGCAGCTTATTGTCTGCCTCTACGGACTTATCATGGTGCTGCTGTCTCAAAGTCATCACAGTATCCCTGACACTACTCTTTAACCAGTCCCATGTATATTAAGTTGGCGCTGTTGTCGCAACACTGTCAGCAAATGTAAAAGTGACAAACCGTGGCCCGACAACCAATCAACTCGCCCGTTGATGCCGGCTGCCAGTTCCATGTTGTGATCGCATTGCTTTTGTATTTATTTTGTATGCTGCCCACTCGTGTGTACTCGTAGGTGGGCACATACAGTGAAGTACTTAAGTTTACGTGCAAGGGAACTTTTTCCGTTTTGGAGAGCTAAACATTTAACGGTTGCAACGTTAAAGTTTTGCTTTAGTTTTACTCTGCAGTAGCATATTAAAAAAACTTGCCATACAAATTAACAGTTGCAGCAAAAAGTCGCCTGGTTTGGTATCTGGTGTTTGTCTGGTCTGGTGTCAAAGAAGTTGTTAAGTCTGTTTTTAGGAACCGCTTTGTTATCTAAAGTAACGCCCTTTATATGGCTTGACAGCGGAGCGCATAAGATGGTAATCGGTCGATGCAAGGTCCGGAGAATACGGCAGATTCTGTAGGACATCCCATTCGAGCTCTTAGAGTGCGGCTATGACGACTTGTGCGATATTGGGCGTTGTCGTGAAGGAGTGTGGTTTGACCATGTCGATCAGATCTTTTCAGTCGAATAGCCTCATTCACGCGGTGTAGCTGGGTAATATAGAGCTCCTTGTTGACCGTGGCAATCTTTTCAAGCATTCCCAGTGCAACATGCCCTCTTAGTCCCACAAAAACATATAATATATTGATTTTCTTTTGATGAAGATCCGGCTTGACTCGGCTTTGGCTTATCTTTTGGAACCACACAGTCCTTTCTTTGATTCATATTGATGAATACGCACCATTTCTCATCTCCCGTGACGATTCGGTACAAAAAGCATTGTTTGTGACCGCGTTTTGCTCGATGGCGGGCGAGTTGCTGAGAAACAATTTGAAGGCGACTTTTTTTGTTTTTTTCATTGAGCTCGTGAGGCTCCCGGCTCCTAATTTATCGGTAAATCCCATTGAATGAAGGTGATTGAGAATCGAAGGTATTCCACTGTTATTATTATTTTACAAACCATTTCCGTGCTGTAGGTGCCTATGACACCTGACAGCTTTTTGGCCTCGATGAAAAGTAAAGAAGAGCAGGCGTCGAAAATGTTGATTTTTGCCTATTGGGTATGCCATTTCTAATAATACATTAATACATCATGCTTCGACTTGACTTTAGCAAAATTAAAAAAAAAACCATTAATAATTGTAAAAGTTATCGCTGTTTGTGTGGATCTCGTTTCTCCAGAAGTCCGTTGCGGTGATCATCACAACTCCTTAGAGATTCATCTAAAATCAATCGGACAAGAGAAATTAGTTTTATTAATAGATACTCTTGTACCTCATTGAAGCTTTTTTTTAAATTAACAATATGGCGACCTAAGGAAACATTTTTCAGATTTCAGAAAAAAAACGACAATTAATTGCTTAAAAAAAATTTTTGAAAAAAAAAATCGTTCGATCAGGCACGAGTTTTTTATGTTTTTCAAAAACGGTATTCATTTTATTGAAACCTGCCAACCGGTTTTTAGGTTGATCGCTGTAAGCAGTTCAAAAAACATAGTTTTGAGAAAAACGCCTTCAAAGTTTTGCTATCGATTCCGGAGCGCCCGAGCGCCCTTTGTTAATTGTTGAATAACTCGAAAAATATTTGTCGAATTCACCTCAAATTTTCACACAATATTTTTAAGATACTTTAACACGTTGGCTGCCAAGAATTTTGATCGTTCAGTAGCAGTGTCATTTAACAATTTTGGTCACCTGAGGCCAACAACTTATTTATGTTCTTTTTTGTTTCTTAGTGCCTAAAAATAAGTTTTGACTACTCGCGACGTTATTTTGGTCGCTAATTTTGCAGTTATAATGGTTTTTTTGTGTCGCACATTTTCGTGCGACATGGGCTGGGAGATCATAAAACATGTCGTGGGGCCACGTCGCACGAAAATGTGCGACAGTAATTTTTTGTAGTTTTTGAGTTGTATTTGATATTTTTGGTTTATTTTACTTAGTTTTCCACCAGGAAGCGAAGGCAACGAGCTTTTGAAAAACCTCTTGCTGTTATTGATTACCACAAAGCCAAATTAGGTGTTGATATATCCGATCAAATGACCGCCTACGCCACCGCTCTCAGAAGAGGTGTTAAGTGGTACCGCAAAGTGCCTTTTGAACTGTTACTAGGAATGTCTGTCGTAAATGCCTTTATAATATATAAAAAGGCTACAAACAAACAATAAACCGCAACTATGTGTAGAATGTTTTCCTAAATATTCCCACCAGAAAAATTAATTTTTGCACTGATCTCCATTAAAAAATTGAATTTTTAATTTTAAGTTTATTGTTTTTCTACTGATTTCCATTTGAATTTACATATGTACATATATATTTTTATATTTGTTTTGTTCATGAATGAATTAATTTTTAAAAGAATTAATAAAAAGACAAATTTTAATTTACAACTTTTTTATTATCCAAAAAAATAACATTAAAAATACACAACGGCCATGGGAAATACACCAAAATGTTCACCACAGGCCAGAGAATCCAAATTCTATGTAAAATTCTATATTAAAATGTACAAAAATGTGCGACGTGGCCTCAGGGTAACATTTAGGTGTCGCATGAAAACGTGCGACGTGGCAGCCAACGTGTTAAGAAAATGCAAAAAAAATCAATTTTTTTTTCGAAAATTCTGACTACCCATAACACCTTAAAAAATAAAAACTATAAAATGTACCGAATTTTCTCTTTGTTGACTTCCTTTGTTAACACCCTGTAACGTACAACTGAATGAAACAAACAAAAAATAACAAAATAATTTTTTTTAATGCGAAATTTCACTTTGACAACGAGCATAAACTCCAAATTCTTCGATTGATACTTTGCGAGATATCGATCACTACAGCCATCTACCGAGAAAATAATGAATCTCTTTCCCCCTTGTTTAGAAATAGCTGGCTATGTAGACTTTGGTGATGTACAATAAATAGTTTATATTTATAATAGTGTGTGACTATTTTGTATGTATATTAGCTTTTAAAATATTTTTTGTTTTTTTAATAAATAATAATAAATTGTTTTTTATTTTATGCATTTATTAATTTAATTAAATTTACTGCGTCACAATTTCTTATATGTGCCCTAAAAATATACGAAACCTTATAATTTAATATTATATGCATGTTGACTTTTTTCCTCCACTGTAGTTCATTATTGACGAAAAACATTTGATGGTAATCTCTTTTGTGTGCGCTCAAATGTAAGTCTTTTCGTTGATATTTCTATAGAACATACACACACACGTACGAACGTTTAATATTCATGATTAATAGACATATACACGAATGCATTCGTATATTTGTTTATTTTTGGTTTTCTTTTTCTCTTACACTTATTTACCGCATACTTTAGATTGTTTTTTTTTTTTTGTAATTGCATTTTCCATGCTCGAGTTTGACATTGTGTAATAGCACACAGTAAGTCATATCTCTCGGCTGCTCGTACGTGGTCAGCTGTTCATTGCCAGTATCCGTCCGGCTGGCATAACAACATACAAATATGCATACATACATACATCCCTCCATACTCGTACATGTTTTACGAAAGTCAATGCTTTCGCTTTCTTTTGCCGCGCAACTTGAGTATAAATGTGTTTATTTACTCTTTGCTCATTTAATTCAGACTCTATGATTTTATTTTTGTTTTTATTTTTAGCTTTTGTTTTTTTTTATGTAGGCCACTCCAATTATTTACTTTTGCTTGCCCATATTGGTTTGCTGTCGCGCCCGTTTGTTCAGTCCAATGTCGCATAAAAATTTTTTGACTAGTAATACCACTACACCTGCGGGCTTGGCGATTTACATATCAAAATGTATAAAAATAGGAAAATAATGAATTCAGTTATTAATTTTGACTTGGCGACAGCTGTCTCGCTTTCCGTTTTTCTTTTTTTTTTCTAGTCAAGGTAAAATTTTTCTAATCAGTGGCCGCCCTTCAAGTGTGGTATTAAGAACCTTATCGATGAATGATTTATACCTTCTTGGCAGTAAAAATCTCTGCTTTCCTCTGCCCCCCAATAACTATTACTGCTTCAAGTGCCTTTAAGATAATGCTCGGCGCGCAGGGAGAGCCCTAAGCATTAGATCCTTAGATTTACTGAAGTATAGTTGTTGTAATGATTATGCAGCTCGTGGGCAATAGCCACTGCCGCACATATAGCGTTCTATACACTTTCAAAAGAACACTCCCTAGGCCGGCTAATCTAACCCCGGGCCGGCTAATCTAACGGGTACCCGTACACATTTACAGCCACTAGAAGTGTAACCAATTAAAAAGTCCATAAATTTAGTTTTACAATTCAAAGTAAAAAATGTGTGAAAATAATACAAAATTAAGAATCCATGTGGTTTTGCTCGATATGACTACCTTTTGCCTTGACTATGGCCTTGAGACGGTCCCGAAACGAATCGCAAATATTTGGCACACTCGTGGACAATGGCTTTTTTCAGCGCCTCGAGACTGGTGAATCTTTTAGTTCGGTCTTTCCTCTCCAAAATAACCCAAAGAGAATAATCCATCAGATTCGCGTATGGTGAATTTGAGAGCCATGTGTGGACGTAATGAATTTCGGAACGATGTTTTTAGCCACTCTTGGTTCACTTGAGCCTTGTGAGGCGGTGCCGAGACCTGTTGAAACGTCCATGGTCTGCCACCAAAATGTTTGTCTGCCTACGGCTTCAAAGCAACCTCCAGAATACTATTTCGCATTTAACTTGACGCCTTCGTGGTGGATTTCGCTCAAGTCGCTTCTTCACTTTTTGAACCATTTCACGTAACGTTGCAGTCTTTTGGTGACCACCTCCATGACGTTTCGCGATGATATCAGTATCATTGTAACGGGGACATGGTGCGACAAATAAAAGCTTTGAAAAATCACAGTGGTGCTCCGCCTTAATATTTTAGTGAGAAATTATTATTATTTTTTTTTTTTTGTAACAATGAGCTTCAACGAGTTGCTTCACAAGTAAAGGAAAGGCAAAGATTTCACTACAAAACTAATTTTATTGTGAACAAAAAATGTCAGCTGAAAACCGGCACGTCGCACTTGAGTTTAACCGACCAAATTTGCCGACGGAAGTGAATCAGCTTAGCACCATCCGTCAACCCGCTCTTCGGCTGCAATTCTGTTCCAGGTCCAATGTTCCCGTCGTCCAAGGACTTAACGAGTCACGTATAAATACAAAATAAATATCTTTTCTCATTTTTCTGCTTTAATTACATCTGTGGTTATTACTAGCCATAACTTTCAAATTTCGGTCAAATGTTTGCACGCCCATCTATAGCCACCACTTTTCGCCATATGTAAATATGAACATATATCTGGTGGCACATAGATTTGGCGCCTGGAAAACGCATCGTCTTTTGTAGTGTGGACATAATGACAAGCATAATTTGTTTTTAGATCTAATTGAATTTTCTTTTCTTATTTCTTACAAAAACATTCCGTTCAAGTAATTTCATTCTTCGTTGCATTTGAAAGCGCTGCGTTGTTTGTCTTGCTAATTTGTTTTTGCATTACCATTTCATGCATATTCTGCATAATTTCTATATTTACATAATTTACATTCGCAGCGAAAGTCCATTAATCATAGTCATGAATAGCCTCGTTTTTGTAAAATTGCATTCTATAATGCGAAGTGACGTGGTCGCCGAATATTTGCACTCGTAATTAAGGCATTTGCTGATTCATGCATCCATACATACATACATACATACATACATACATGCATCTGTATGTTACGAACAGGTGTAAAACGCAATGAATGAATGAACAAACGACACTGACGCCGCTTTTTGAAACATAAGCAATAATTGAGCTTTCTGGTGAAAATATTCAACTATGCTGCGGTATTTTCCTCCAGACTTTGGCATATGTACATACACTACCGGTCAAAAGTTTGGGTTCACTTGAAATATTGTAAAAAATGTTCAAATAATCATGATTTTCTTCGTCAAATATTTTTTAATATTGTTATTTTACAGAAAGTAATTGTGTTTAATACAAAATATGTTAACTTTTAAAGAAACCCGCAAGTATTTGTTCATATTTTCGATTCCTCGAAATATCCGCCTTTTGCTCGTATTACAGCATCGCATATTCTGCGCATCCTATCAATTAATTTACGCAAAGATTCTGCTATTATTTGATTCCAGCAATTTTGAAGAAATGTCCAAAGTTGTTTTGTATTAGTAGGTTGCAATTTTCTTACTTCTCTGTCCCACAGCAACTCGATCGGGTTACAATCCGGCGACTGAGGAGACCATTCCATATATTTGAGTTGTTTTTGATTTTCTTTGGCTGCAATATAATCCTGGCAAAATTTTGAAGTGTGCTTAGGATCGTTATCCTGCTGGAAAACGAATGCGCTGCCCACAAGTCTTTTCCCACACGGAAAAGCGTGCCGTTGAAGTATGTTGTGGTAGACTTTTTTGTCCATGATACCCTCAATTTGCACAATGTCTCCAACTTTGTCTCCAGCAAAACATCCCCAGACTAACACTAACCCTCCACCATGCTTAACTGTGGGAGCAACACATTGGTTCATCATGCGTTCACCGACAAAACGACGAACACATTGGCGGCGTCGTTTGTTGAAAATTTCAAATTAGGACTCGTCCGTGAACAAGACTTTAGACTATTGTTCAGTTGTCC
The DNA here is from genome assembly GCF_028408465.1 of Anastrepha ludens. NCBI lineage: Eukaryota > Metazoa > Arthropoda > Insecta > Diptera > Tephritidae > Anastrepha > Anastrepha ludens. The sequence goes on along the minus strand of NC_071502.1, from coordinate 23,914,650 downwards.
ACTCTTCATGTTTTTAGCCCAATTAAGTCTCTTTACTTTATTTTGCTTTCGAAGTAAAGGTTTTTTGGCGGCGACGCACCCTTTTAGGCCGTAGTTTCTTAGTCGTCGATGTACCGCCGAAACAGATACTGGAGCCTCGCGCGAGGAATTGAGTTGTTCGCGAATTTCAGGGGCTGTTAGAAAACGATTTGTTTTTTGCTTACAACACATACGAACTTATCCTCTCCTTTTGACGTATTTTTAAGCCCCCCAGAGCGATGACGACTCTGATTGCACCCAGTATCGCCCTTTCTTTATAACGTTCTTCTGACAGCATTTTGAGAGACATAACATTTCGAAGCAAATTTTCGCGTTGAATAGCCTTTTCCATGTAGTGCTACAATGACTTCTCGTGTTTCGACTTGAATGTAGGTTTTTGTAAAACAGTTATTTTTTGGAATACAAAAAATTGTTTTACTTACCTTTTTGATAACAAAGATGACACCAACAATTAGAAATATAACTCTTGAAGCGAGTTTTGCAGCAGTAAGATGTTACGCGTAATAGGCACTAGACGCATTGACAGATTGCAGCAAGTCATAACACGTTCATGCTTGATCTACGCGTCTCCCACAGTCACTTTGTAAACAATAACAATCTCCCAAACTCAAACTAGTAGCAGAACGCACGTTTAAAAAAAAAAAAACACTAATAAGCCGACTGGATTGTGTAAAATTCCAAAATAATGTAAGTGAACCCAAACTTTTGACCGGTAGTGTATGTATGTATGTATATGCACGCACTCATATTTACTGAGTCACCTTTTGTTTATGATTTAAGTGAATTTCGTAAACTGAACAAAAAGAAACGAAAAACTAATAAAATAACAAAGTCTTCTTTTCTGTGTGATAAATTCTCATAAATGATTAAAGTAAGTGAGATTTATCGGCACGCATTTATTGCTTATCGTTACTTTGTTGTTAAAATTATTGTCGCTTCAAGGTAAAATTTTCCTTAATGCGCGCATTAGATTCATCTATTTGAGAACGTTTATCAGTTGCTGGTTGAGTCAGATGACAAATCGTCTGCTTCACCTTGACTTGACGTCAAGCCGCCTGCAGAACCACTTTCAAGGCAAATGAAACTGCAACTCTTCAAGTTGTGTATTTTTGCTTGAGCCGTTGGCTGTTGCTAGGAGTCGGTTCGATGTGCGTAGACACAGTAAGGATAGATATCAAAAAGCTTCTACAATGAAGAAGGTATGCATAAAATATTGTGAGGAGGAATCACCTTGCCGATTCGCTTGATGGTTTCTGAGAAACGAGGATCAATTTTAACTTGGCGTTGCGAGGTACCCTTTTATGTGTCCTACGCGTACGCCTTTGAATTTTATCATTTCTAGCCACAGCAATTACGAAAGGCTGCATTCAATTTGAGAAACAATAAAAGTTTCAGCGTGCTGTCTTCTAGAAAACAACACCAAATTGAAAGCAAAATTGAAATTCACTTGAAAGAAACAATTCAAAGCCAGTTGCCTAATCAAGTAGTAAAATAAGAGTGTGTTAGTGCAAAAGTGTGCGTGTATTGAAATTGTAAAGGAAAAATCAAGGCGAATTGAGTACTGAAGGTGACGCCATTAAAAACAGTTACTTTACGCTGACGTCAGATCGCTTCGCAATACAAAACAAACCAACAAAAGAAATAAAATAAATATTAAAAATAGCATTGTGAAAATTCAGTGAATGGTTTGGTAATATTGCGATTTGGTAGATTTAAACTAAACAAACTAATGCAAACGAAGTTAAGAGGGAACACCACTGTGATTTTTCAAAAAAAAACGTTTTTTTTTCATTATCTTAAAGTAGATAATATATTCAAAAATATGTAAAAAATGTTAACTTAAAATCTTGAAAATTGACAAAGTTATACCCAATACAATAAGTGCAGGTAGTGAGTTACAACGGCCAATGAAAATTTTTAACGCGTTTTTCTCAAAACGACTTTTCTGAACACGGTGGCCTCGACTTCTCGAAGACTTATGAACCGATTTAAATTTTTTTTTTGTAATTTTTGTACATGTATTGGCTACAGTCGTACATAGCCCTTTTTAAAAAATTCCAAAAATTAATATTTTTTCAAGCCTTTCGAAAACAAAAAAAAGGGTAAAAACACAAACTCATGTTTCAAACGTGCACCATTTTCTCAAAAATCAAAATAAAAAAAAAAACCGCCACGTACCTCGATATCCATTGATGTATAGATTAAGAATTTTTGGGGTTTTTGCTTTGAGATGATTTTTTACGCTGTATCGTGACCACTAGGGTGCATGAGTTTTTTATGACGTCATTGCATTAATATTAATAACAAATGTAATTTATAATATTTTTTTAATAAAACGTGCACCATTTTCTCAAAAATCAAAATAAAAAAAACCGCCACGTACCTCGATAGCCATTGATGTATAGATTAAGAATTTTTTGGGTTTTTTGCTTTCAGATGATTTTTCACCGCTGTATCGTGGCCACCAGGGTGCATCAGTTTTTATGACGTCATTGCATTAATATTAATAGCAATTGTAATTTTTAATATTTTTTAAGAAAAATTTGTGTCAGTATAGTTGAATATATGTTAAATAAATTATAATTTGTCCGATCCTCAAATAATCCTCCCTACTTATAAAAAAAAATTCATGAAAATCACTCAATTTTCACGCGTTCACAGTGGTGTCGTCAAAACAAAAATTAATATAAAGCCTCCAAATCCAGTTTCTTGCTTTTTTATGCGGAAGACGCAATGGCAACCGTGTGCTTGGTTGTTTCCATTGCTTTCGCCTACCATTCGTCTTCACAAAGAAGTAATTCTCCTTCCTTCCTTTTGTTTGTTTATTGAGGGACTCTTACGACACGGCGAATTCGGAAGGCGCAATCTCTTTCTCTATCATTCCTGATGAAAAATCAAGGCACTAGACCAAAAACAACATTTTATATTGTATATTTATTCAATTAATAGTCTAAAAAATACAGTATTTCCTACAGACTATGAAAACAGATTAATGCTAAATAAATTAATCAAAGTAAAATTAAACTTATAATTAACTAGTTTCAGTTGTAATGAGTGAAAGAAAAAGATAACATTTCTTATAATTTACAGAGTAGGATTATTAGTTAGTACTAAGAATTTAGTTCAACAATTCATTTAGTACCAATTTGTGGAAGAAAAATCCAGGCCAGCATGATTTGAAAGCGAATTAAAATCTCCCAGAGTTCTAGAAATCGGAGCATTGGAAGCATAATTAGTTCTTACCATCCCTAACCAGAAAAAACATGATTCCGTAAACTTTGCTGAGGAATATTGAAATTGACTTTCTCGAGTAGCAATGGGGAGTCAACAACCCCATTTATTAAATCGAAAAGGAAAGTAATGGGGAGAATAGTCCTTTTAATATCTAGTGATTCTAGATTTATGAGCAAGCACCGACTTTTATAGGATGGAATTGGATCAGTGAAGCATAACGCACAAAAGCTTTCTGGACACGTTCGAGCCTATTAATCAAACAAGCATAATATAATTTTGTAAGTTTGTTTGTCATGGAGAAGTACAAAACAAAGTATGAATTCACCTTGTTTCATTCTGTGCTGACAGCCACATGGATATGGCGAAAGAAAAAAGAAACAAAAAAACAAATCAGTTGATTTACCGATACCACCTTTGACAGATTCGCCTTTTTTTTTTAGTCAGCAGGTGTAAATCAAAATGTCAGAAGCATCATCAAAGGTGCCGCCGTCACACCAATGGTATGTGGGACATGCGCCCACTAACATTATAACATTCCTCCTCCTCGTCTGATTTCCACCCTGGCTTCGCGTTAACATATCTTCAAGGTGGAGCCGCGTTTATGCCAATAAACACAACAGGTTCCTGCGTCCTAGTTCCGCTGCTGTGGGCGTATGGAGACTTCACGTCATCGATAGTATTCACTCCTCCCACTGCCATTTCAGGCCACTGTGGAGGAAGTGAAACATCGGAGAATGTGCCATAGTCCGATACCCACAAACTATTGTCTTGTCTTCAGTTTGGTACTGTTGTGAGTGTTTGACTCAAGCGTCTGTACCTGTCACCGGTTTGTCTAAAACAGTTGATCTCCACTGTCCACCTGCTAGCAAAGGTACAAAAAATTTGCTGATAAACGAATAGACTACATTACAAAAACTATATTACTTATAAGGTTTTTTTCTTCCTTTTTCCTCAAAACTGCCGAATTATGACTTAGCTGGATTAAGTACATTCCTTAAGAAATAATCTGGCTGGCCTTGCTACCAAATTAATTAAATATTTTTATAGTATTGAATACTTAATCTATCTTTCTCCTGCTACTGCTGCTGTCGCTGTTGTTGCTGCAGTTGCAACTGCTGCTGTCGTTTCTGGGCTTCCCTCTCCCAGTCGATGCGGTTAAGCCTCGTCACAACTGTAGCCGCAACGTTTTTGCGGCGTCCTATTTAGTGATGGTCGAGCGCATATCCCGGACAAATCTTTTGTGGGATGGCGGGTGTTCAAATGCCTTCGCCAGCATTGTCGTTCTTCACTGAAACGTTTGCAGTGAAAGGCCACATGTTCTGCGCTCTCGACTGTATTCGAGCAACGCGGGCAAACAGGCCTGTCGGCCAGCTGGAAACGGTGTAGATATTCAAGGAAGCAGCCGCGTCCGGTGAGTGAGGGATAGATTCGTCTTGGGGAACATTTATTGTACGAAAGTTCCCTTCTATATTTTGTGCCCAATAATGAAAACTACTTTATTACGAGAAAAACCTTGGCAAGTGTCACATTTAGCAATGAGTTGATGCAAAAATTGGGTTAATACTCGTAGTTGTAAGGGTTAAGAGAAGCGATGAAAGTAAAGCGACATCAGCAGCTTGTCAAGAAAATACTCGAAATATCCACCAGTTTCGATGGCGTCAACTAGGGGCAGTTTCCGACACTTAATAGTTATTGAACAAGTGAAAACAATTACGAAACGTGTGCGTTTTTTGTATTAAAAACCACCAATAATTTATTTATTTTTATCTGTATAATTATAGCTTTTAATTAATTTCACAATTTCATTGTCAATTGGCGATCAGGCCATAAGTGTAGGTATTTGAAAGGTTTGTGTAAATTGCAATTGAGCGAAAAAGTGCCATAAATAAATTCATTTGCAAAAACCACATCGGAACATGTGATCTGTCGGTAGATTTTCTTGTGAACTTTGTCATTGAATTTGTTTGCAATGGCTTTGCTTTAGTGCTGAATATTTTATTTTTATGTATGTAATTTTTTAAGTGCTGCACTACAGCACTGCGAATATTATTATATAGATTACATTTAATAATCATTCCAAGCCGTGTGGAGGGGGATTCAGTTAAATGCATTCAAATTTATGCTCAATTCATCTACAATTCAAATAGTAAGCAAATTATACATATATATATTAATATTAATTTTTTCATGGCTGCTATTTCGACGCCTTCCAATAGATTTTTTTGCTTATGCCATTTAAGAAAAAAATATATTCAATTAGGCTCTTCAATTATTTGCTTCTAGCCGTAAACGTGCCAATCTTAAAAATTAGGGGTGTCCTCATTAAATTTCAAATTTAAAATCGTTTAACGATGAGTGACCAAAGGGGTGTGAAATTATATGGTACATTAGTTCGGCGAAAGAGAAATACATAATTTTCTCGGTGATCGATATCTCGCAAAGTACCAATCAAACAATTTAAGGTTTATGCTCATTGTCAGGGTGACATTTAATACTAAAAAATCGTTTGCGGGCGGTTTTTTGTTTGTTCCATTCAGTAGTGAGTTACAGGGTGTAAACAACGGAAGTCAACAAAGAGAAAATTCTGATTTTTCTTTGATAAAGATGATAATTCGGGGGGGTTTGTATGATACAGACAAAAACGCAAGCCAGCCCAGGCCGCTGAAATTGTGAATGGCGCCGATACTGTAACAGCTAATTGCGTGCAATTTTGGTTTGATTGATTCCTTTCAATTATTGTCGAAAATGTCGACAAAATTACAGAAATAATCGAAGTTGACTGGCATTTTAGTAGTCATAGCATCGCCCAGGAGCTATAGATGGAAAGGCGCTGTGCATCAGTGATAAAGCAAAACGGATTCTCAACAAAATATTAATGCATACTTTTCCCTTTCGCCTGCATTTTTTATGATTTCACTATTATTTTGCTTCTTGCTCAAGTATTTCTCTCATTTTTTCGCGTTGTATTAACAATTTTTTTTATATAAAGTGAAAAAATTTATGTTTTTCTTAGACAAAAAGGCTTATACTGATTGAAAATATATATAATAAAAAAACATTTTCATAGTCCTAACTCGAACAAAAAAAAAAAAGATAAATAAAAATAAATATAATTATAAATAAAAAATAAATAAATAACATTTCAAAAAACGAAAAACATTTTCATAGTCGAATTTGTCAACTATAAAAAAATTCAAAAAAAAAATTTAATAAAAAATAAGAAGTAAAAATAAATAAATAAAGGTAAAAAAAAAATAAAAAATAGTGAATAAAAAAAAAACAATAAAAGTGGAAAGAAATAATACAAAATGATAAATAAAAAATAAAAGTAAAAAATAATTGAAAATTAAAAATAAATAAATAAGCATAAGAAAAAATAATAATAACAAATAAATAAAAATACAAAAATGATAAATAAAAAAAAAAATTCAATAATGAATAAAAAATAAATGAACAAGAATAAAAAATAATAAATAAAGATAAATAATCTTGTCATATAGTCCGAAACTTTATACAGTAAACGTTTTTCTTGTTTGTAAAATTGTTAACTATTTTATATAATTTTATAGACATTAATTTAATTGTAATCTTTGTACCTGTTATATATTTTTGGCTTGCAGCAAAGCTGTCGCCAATTAATGTAAATCACTCCTTTCTTGGGATGCAATAACAAAAAAAAAAAAAAAAATAAATAAATAAAAGTAAAAAAAAAAATTTATAAAAAATAATAAGTAAAAATAAATAAATAAAGGTAAAAAAATAAAACATAATGAATAAAAAAAGTAAAAAAAATAAAAACAAATAAATAAAAGTAGAAAAAAATAATACAAAATGATAAATAAAAAATAATTACAAAAATTAAAAAAATAAATAAATAAAAATAAAAATATATAAATAAAAGTAAAAAATGATACATAAAAAAATAAGCAAATAAGGATAAAAAATAATAAATAAAAATAAATAAATAAAAATGAAAAAAATTAAGTAAAAAATAATAAGCAAAAATAAAAAATAAATAAAGGTAAAACAAAAAAAAAAAATTAATAAAAAAAGTAAAAAATAAAAACAAATAAATAAAAGTAGAAAAAATAATACAAAATGATAAATAAAAAATAATTAAAAAAATTGAAAAATAATTGAAAATACAAAATAATTAAAAAAAAAATAAGTAAAAGTAAAAAATGATAAATAAAAATAAACAAATAAGGATAAAAATAATAAATAAAAATAAATTAATAAAAGTAAAAAAAAATTAATAAAAAATGATAAGTAAAAATAAATAAATAAAGGTAGAAAAACACAATGAATAAAAATAAATAAATAAAGGTAAGCAAATAAAAGTAAGAAAAGTAAAAGTAAAAGCAAAAAACAACATACAAGTAAAAAATAATTATAAATAAATATATTAAGAATAAAGAGTAATGAGTAAAAATAAATAAATAAAAGAAAACAAAATAAAAAATAATCAATTAAAATAAATAAATTAAAGTTAAAAAAAAAATAATAGATAAAGTAATTAAGCAAAGTACATTATTCGGGACACCCCTAACAATAAATGTATGAATACTTTGTTTTCACTTAACTACTTTTCCCCCGGCATTTGGCAGTCCGTGTGATTGTCATTTAACAGTTCCACAAATGTTTTTGACACTTGCGCCTTACAATGGTTCAGTCGTCACAGCTGTTCTCTATTTCTCTCTCTCTCTCTGTGCCGCAGACGTCTCGAACACATGCAGCCTTGGTAACACTGCAATGCCTCTTACATGTGCACACACATACAAATGCATACGAATATAAATATTTATTTAAAGTTGCATGCTTCGCCAGCGCGCTATGCACGAGCTGGTTGCATGCTAAATTGGCAGCAATATTTATTTAATATAAAATAGTTAGTTATTTTTTTTTTTTTCAATTAATTTTTTTTGCTTTCATTGATTTTGTGCCAAAAATTTCATTGAACATTTCGATGCTGCACTTTATTGTATTTCTAAAAGTCCTTTCACTGGCACATTCTTTGAGAGTTTCATTTTCTAAAACAAAAAAAAAGAACAATTAAAGCTTCTTAAACGGTTAATAGGGAAGTGATCAGAGGTCTAACAGACTTGCCTCATAATTGATTTTATTTTTTTTATTAAAATTGAATAAATAGAAAACTGCTTGGCGTGTTTGCTAATAATTCATTATATTTCTGATCTTCTTCTATAAGAAGCCTCTACTGGTACTAAGGACCAATAGGTCTATGTGATGGCTTTCAGGCAGCCAGGTCAACCTATCTTAAAATGTTTTTCTTCTTCTTCTTAGCATCACAGCCCTTGGTGAAGCATTGCTTCATTCACAAACTTGCACCATCTGTCCCTATTTAAGGTTACCTCCCTCCACCGCCGCACGTTTAGCTTTTCAAGCTCAACTTTCACATCTTCTAGCCACTTCTTTCTGGGGCGTCCAACTTCGGCCTCCAACATGGCGTAATACAACTGCCTTTCGAGGTGTTATCTCCTTGAGCATTCTAAACACGTGCCTGAGCCATCTTATCCTATGAGATTTTATAAATTTTATTTTTTTAATTATAGTTTATCTATTTCGATATGTACCGTCTTGCAGTCTTACAGCAACTAAGTAATTGCGGATTTCACTCATAGATGGCTTCAATTGAATTTTTAGCTTGTAGACGTAGTACAAATGAAAAACACATTTTGTTATTTGATATCAGCTGTCAATCAGTGAAAAAAGTTTTTTGATCGGTTGCGTAGTTTTCGTTTGGCGTTCGTTGAAAAAGGGAAAATCAAAAGGAACATTTTCGTCATATTTTGCTTTTTTATTTCCGCAAAAGGGAAAACCGCATCACAAGCTCATAAAAAGTTATGCGCTGTTTATGGAGACGAAGCCTTAAAAGAACGACAGTGTTAAAATTGGTTTGCCAAATCTCGTTCTGGTGATTTTTCACTCAACGATGAAAAACGCTCTGGTCGTCCAGTTGAAGTTGATGACGCCCTAATCAAAGCCATAATCGGTCCGGATATTCATGTATCCCATACACGCATTAAAAATCACTTAAAACAGCTTGGCTATGCCTAAAAACTCGATGCATGGGTTCCTCACAAACTGAAAGAAACGCATTTATCGCAACGCATTTACAGCTGCGATTTGCTAAAGAAACCTAATGAAAATGATCCATTTTAAAAACGACTGATAACTAGCGATAAAAAAATGGGCTGTTTACAACAATATCAAGCGGAAAAGATCTTGGGGCAGGCCAGGTGAACCAACTCAAACCATATCAAAAGAAGGTTTCGTTATCAGTTTGGTGGGATTACAAAGGAATTGTCTAATTTGAACACTTACCACCCCACCGAACGATCAATTCTGATGTCTACATTGAACAACTAACGAAATTAGCAATGCAGTTGAAGAAAAGCGGCCCGACTTGACAAATCGAAAAAGTATTGTATTCCATCATGACAATGCAAGGCCACTTCATCACACATCTTTGGTCACTCGGCAAAAATTATTGGAGCTTGGTTGGGATGTTTTGCTACATCCACCATATAATCCTGACCTTGCACCATCTGATTACTTTTTGTTTCAATCTTTACAAAACTCCTTGAATGGTAATAATTTCAATAGTGATGATGATGTCAAATCGTACCTGATTCAGTTGTTTACTAATAAAAACCAGAAGTTTTATGAACGTGGGATTATGATGCTGCCTGAAAGATGGCAAACGGTCATTGATCAAAATGGACAATACATTACAGAATAAAGTTTTTTAGTTCCATAAAAAATTGTCTTTGATTTTCTAAAAAAAATCCGCAATTATTTAGTTGTCAACCCAATATTTTTCGCAACATTTTTCTTTCAATTACCATTAGCTGATTAATATCAGGAGTTTTTAGCGTCCATAGGTAAGCACGGGCTGATCTTTTTTGTATATCCTTAACTTTTGGTCGCGAGATAATTATTTAGACTTAAGTAGTTTCAATTAGAAAAGTGAGACTTATAAAACTCTATCATTTATTGTCAATGATGTATCCTTTTTGGCTGATATTTTGATACCCAGATAGGTAAATTCTTGTACGCTCTCGAATGCGTAGTATCCGATCAGCGGGTTGTCATGCTTTAAACCGGAGCTGGATCGGACCATAAACTTCGTTTTCTCTGTGTTAAATCTTAGCCCAGTATTTCGTATTGTTTTTTCTACATAGTTTTATAAACGCACTCTTTAATTCAAAATTTCAATTAAATGTGATGCTGAATGTTATGTATGACCGATTGTATTTAATGGAGTTAAAAAAAAAACAAAAACGAAAAATATTCAAAACTGCTCGAAATGTCACGGTTGTATGAGTAAATTGGAAGAAATTGATAGTTTTAAGCCAATTCGCAGCGTACTTTAAAAATATATGAGGAACCCGGCAAAGTCCACGTCACTAATTAAGATTTCATTTTGAAATTAAGGCCTTTCATCGTTTTTAATTCAAGGCATTTTCAGAGGTAAATAATTTCATAGAGCTTTAAGTTATTCCACGTTCTTTAGCTTTCGCTTTTTCCGAGTGCTACTGTGCGTACATACATACACATGTACATAGTATATGTGGGTTAGCGTGCATCACTCTCCATAAAAAAAAAAATAAAAAAAATTGTGCCATTTATTATATCTTAAGATTTGAGCCTAAATATTTCGGGAAAATATTTGGACTTTGATGTATGAGTAAAAACTGCTTGCATATTTTTTTAATTAAACCATTTTATTAGTATTTAATATGCGCTTTACATCTATTTCGTAAGATAAAATACATTTTTTTTTATTTTAATTAATATTTTTTATTTAATAATTTTTGTATGTGTATGCGAGAATACGCCACAGAAAGGATTTTTTGAAAATCGCATTTTTTCACATTTTTCTGGGCACCGAAGTGTACCCTCCTCCGTGTACGATTTTTGAAATTTTTTTTCATTCCATTTTTATAACCTTTTAAAGTTCAAAAAATGAGCAAAAAAAAATTTTTTTTGCAAATTGTTGCATAACTTTTGAAAAAAATTTAAAAAAAAAAATCTGTCACGGGAAAACTTAACCAGGGCAACTCTGAAGACAACGCATATCTAATTTTTGCTTTCTGATTACCCAGGTGGAAAAACCGTGACCAAAATGGAGACCTGTTTCGTTTGGAGGTGGACGTCTTCAGCGCCATTTCAAGGTCGCCGGTGTTAATTTTTTTCAAAGTCAAAACCATTTTTTAAAAGCCAAGACATGTACCTTTAAAATAAAAAAAAAAATTTTTAAAATATTCACAGGATTTGTCACAATCAATCCCCAAAAAAACCCTTCATTTCAGGGCCTCGAGACCAGAAGACCCCCTTAAAAGGCTTACATGGTAATAAATTAGTAGGCAAACTGAAGCTGGTGCAGCGCTAGCAGCAGCGGCCTTCGACTATAAACTAAAATAAACCATGCAAAGCAGTGCATTAGAAAGTGATTAAAGCCTTATGATATTTAAAACAAAAAAAAACTGAAAAAGCAAAATTCATCATACGCCCCCGCCCCCTCGTCGCTCTACATGGGATGCCCCATCTGCCCTTTAACTATTTTATTATTCCGAATTTCCATTGAATTTTCTTATGCGATGCTCTAAAGTTTTCCCTCTGCCATTGAGCAATGAATTTTTATTATTAATTAATTCAATCTGCATATGCACCTTCGTACAAACATACATATATACATACATACATACATGGATATATACATGCACACTGCTGAAGCGTTCATAAAATTTTCAATTTACGCCATAAATTGGGTCTTCAACTATTGTTGTTCCATTTGGTTTTATTGAAAGTCACGTTGCGTTTGGACAGGTTGTGTAGGTGTTAGATTCCATACAGGGTGATTAGTGAATTTGACCCCAGACAGAAGCGTTAATAGATCTTAAAATAATTTTATTTTTGAAAGTTGGAAACTGTGAATAATAACAACAAAAAAGTGAAGTTGTATAAAATTTGTCCGCAACAATTAAAAAATAATGAAATAAATTAAATGGCGCATTTGTTAGGTGTTTGGCCCAGCTCCTCCTCCTAATTGTGGTGTGGGTCTTGATGTTGTTCCAAAAATGGAGGGATCTACAGTTTCAAGCCGATCCCGAACGACAGATTGCTTTTCATGAGCAGCTTTTTCATGGCAGAATTACACTCGGATTATTGCCATTGCCTGTCGAGGGGCGACCGCTATTAGAAAAAACTTTTATACAATGTCATTTTGCGCGACAACTACCGGCAGAATTTTTGGGATTTAGTCAATTTTGAGAGTTTTTATAGAGTTTTTTAAGGTGAAATAACTTCGATTCTTTTTATAATTTCTATAAATATTGTTTTTGTTTTTTAATTTTAAGATAATATACATATGTACATATGTTTGAAAAAAAAAATAAAAAAAGCTATATACATAATATTTATAGAAAATGCTTTTTTTGTAATTTTACAAAGTACCAACCATAGCACGTATTATAATTTTTTTATAACTTTTGCTTCGTTTTTGAAAAAAATTATATCTACATAAAAAAACATTTTTTTAACAAAATTTTTTAAATGTTGTAAACATTTTTGAAAAAAATTATATATATAATGTTTCTTTTTGTTGAAGAAAAGTTGCGTTTTTTTTTGGAATTTCAAAAAGTGCCCACCCTAGCACGTGTTAAATTTTTTTTTTATTGTTTTATGATTTTTTGTTTTGTTTTTTTGGAAAAAATTATATCTACATAAAAAAAATATTTTTTTAACAAAACTAATTAAATATTGTAAATACTTGTGAAAAGATATGTTGAAGATATTTATAGAAGTTGCGTTTTTTTTTGAAATTTTAAAAAGTGCTCACCCTAACACGTATTATAATTTTTTTTAATTTTTATTAATTTTTTTTTGTTTTGAAAAAAAAAAATGTATCTATCTACTTAAAAAAATGTCTTTTTAACAAAATTTATTAAATGTTGTGAACATTTTTGAAAAAAAAATATATTTATAATTTTAAAAAGTGTCCACCCTAGCACGTATTAAAATTTTTTTTTTTTTTTTTTAAATTTGTTTTTTTTATTTTTTTATAATTTAAAAAAAAAATTTTTTTTTTTTATTTTTTTATAATTTTTTTTTTTTTTGTTTTTGGGAAAAATTATATCTACATAAAAAAAATATTTTTTTTACAAAACTAATTAAATATCGTAAATATTTCGGAAAAAAATTGTGTATATAATTTTTTTTTTTGTTGAAGATATTTATAGAAGTTCCGGTTTTGTTTTGGAATTTTAAAAAGTGCCCACCATAGCACGAATTATAGTTTTTTTTTTTAATTTTTTTATAATTATTTATCTTTTTTGTTTTTGAAATAAATTATATCTACTTTTTTTTAATTTAAAATCTTATTACTAAAAAAAAAATATATCCACTTTGGCTTTAATTTATAATTTTATTGTTTCCAATAAATTATTGATTTTTGTTAAAGATATTAGGGAAATGTTTTTTTTTTTTTTGTAATTTTAAAAAGGTGCCCACCCTCCCACGCTTCCGCAGTATTTGCCACTGATTCGCTGTACGTATTTGAATATAACTCGAAAAGTAATGGAGCTTCCATTATCAAACTTTCGAGGATTTCTGAGAAAAAAAATAGGCAGAAAGGCAGATAAGAAAAACCAAAAAATTTAGGTAGCCATTTATTTCCCAAGCCACTATCAAGATCCACTTTTTAAAATCTTTATTGTAGACCAGTAGCTTAATGCGACCTCTAAACTGGATTGAACCTGAGACTAACTTTTAACTCGAATTTATTTCACTTTTACTTTAATAATCCCTTGATTTTCCTAAACCTCTTCAAACCTCAATGAAACCTCTGTCCGAGTTCCTTCGCCTATTTGTGGGGTGCGTCTTGATTTTGTTCCACAAATGGAGTGAAACACAGTTTTAAGTCGACTCCGAACGGCAGATATTTTTATGAGGAGCTTTTTCATGGCAGAAACACACTCGGAGGTTTACCATTGCCAGCCGTGAGGCAGCCACCATTAGAAAAAACTTTTTCTTCATTTTGATGTTTCACCGAAATTCGAACCTACGTTCTCTTTTAATTCCGAATGGCAGTCTCACACCAACCCGTTCGACCATGATGGCCGCCTTAATTTGATAAACCAACGCAAAAATTAGCAGCGATTAAGCTTATCCAACTGAATCGCAATGCAAAACCAGGCTGACTGTATCTTCGAAACCCAAATATTTATTATCAAAGTGATATTGTACCCCTTTTTTGAAAATTGTAATATCAAGTTTTAGCAGACACCAACGAAAGTTCCTCTCTATAACAGGGCACACAATGGCGTTCACTGTTTGCGCAATATTCATTCTCGTATAACTCTTCGCAAGTAATGCATCGCATACACCCTGTACTTACATCCATATAGGTATATGAAACACGTACACATACAATAGAAAAAATTAATCAAAAGCAAACAAGACAAATTCCAAATTTGCTTAGCAGATAATTCGCAGCGATCGGTGTCCTCAATTATTTTGTTAGAAATATTATGAATTGCGCGTGAATAATTACGTACGATTTACGCTTAATTTTTGTTTTGTTATATACATACATACATATGTAAGTATGTGTGTTTTGCTTTTTGCGTGATAGATAATACATATAACCTGCCGTTAAGCTCCCTACGGGAAATGCACTACTTCAAAGTTAATGAATCAAGTAATAATCTGCGGATGATTACTGCTTTCACCTTCGATTGATTTGTAATTATAGGTGTGCACTTTGTTCACATAACGGCTATCTGTAGCAGCACTACATATTCTAAGATACATACAAATGTACTTATATAGAAACACACGTATGTACATCAGAATGATTAGAGAAATCGCTGTAGTGATTACCGTCCATCCAGCCACTCGATACCACGTCATTAGAGGCTATCGAAACTTTATTTATGGAAAATGGCGTGATAACTTTGTCCACCTTCTGTGGGTCCCATAACTATAGCATGGGTACAATTTTTTTTAATTTTTTTATCTTAGTTTTAAAAATACCTAAAATTAAGGCATCTATACCAGAATACTTCCTTAACCGCAAAATAAATTTGTCCTTTACAAAATGCATTCAAACAGTTTGAGATGATTGATAGTTGGGCAATCGGCCTATAATTACGAACATCATTTTTTCTTCCACTTTCAAAGTGTAAGGTGTAATGATTGTAAATTTCCAATCATTTAAGAAAGTGCCCGTAGATAAAGATTTATTAAAAATAATCTCTAGAGGAATTGCTAACGCTGGACAATTCTTAAGCAAAATGGCTGAAAGACCATCAGCATCTGTTTGGTTTGAGAGAAAGCATCCGCTTGTAAATATCATGAGATGTGCAGATTGTCAAAATTTAGAGATGAGGATATCTCGAATGAAAAGTCAGGGCATACCTCAGCAACTGAAACATACTTAGACATATAAAAGTCTGCAAATAAGCTAGCTACTTCAGCAGGTGTACTTGCTAATTTATTATATTATCCAACATTATCGAAGCTGGTATACTCGAACTCGACTTTTTAAATTTTATAAAATTCCAAAATGACTACGGATTAGCTTTGATGCTCCGGTCAGTATTAAGTACAGATCATCTAAGGACTTAAATTTCATTTGAAAATGCTTGTACCTATTTTGCAAAAAAAAAAAAACTGATTACTTGTTGCTTTAAATTTCTTAAGGAATTTATTTTTAAGATTTCGCTGAGGTAATGTATTAACATATATCCATATTTATTAAATTATTCAAATGGAAAGCCTTAAATATCTCCATATAAAATAAAAACACACCTACACCACTTTTAAAGAAAACGGCTCATATTGTGTGCATGCGCCATTTTATCACTAAGGAATATCGCCTCTGGGTAGAAAGCGATTAGTTTCTGAATTACTTGAGACCATCTATATACAAGTATTTGTATAGTTAGTGCCAACTTTTTGGAAAAGAAAAACTAATGAAATAGGAAGCCTGGTCTTGCTGAACGTGCGGGGGTTGTTTGCAGTTGGTATTATCATCTGTGATTTTTTCGCATTTGTAGCTTTTTCACACAACCATCAAATTTTATCAGCATGTGCTTGTGCGTATGTAAAAGTAAATATTATAATCGTATACTTGAATGTATTTGTAATTAAGGAAGATTGGCAATTAAATATTTATTATGACTACTACGCAAATGTTCATACCTACATACATACGTACATTATGAATAAAAGTATACTTATACGGGGTCCCGAATCTCGGTACCATAGCTCGAGGATCCAAAGGTGAACCCAGAGAAAACTATACTAACAAATGCCACTGGAGTGTCATATACAGTTACTTTCTCTCTTAAGCGGACACCTAAAGAACTGAAAAATGTGTCCGCTTATGAGAAAAGTGTAAAAATTGTTTATGTTCTGGGAGGGTTGTCTGCTCAAGATAAAAAAAATTTTAAAACTTCTTAAGGGTTTGTGATTTGTACTGAAAAAAGTGTCCGTTTGTGGGAGGTGTCCGTTAGAAGAGAATACACTGTACATATAATATGAAATGTACAAGTTGTAAGCGTTTGAGTGATGAGTTAACATCAACTAAAAACAAGCTTTTTTTTTAAGTTTGCATGGGTATTTTATGTTATAATAATCAAAAGTCTAAAATGACTTACATCCACTGCACATTTTATGCTAGAAGATTTTCAATTTCGCGGTACTAAAAGGGAAAAAGTTAATATAAAACTCACTTTATAATTAGCATCTACCAGGCAGAAGTCTTAGCCATAAAGGAGGTTGGGTAAGAAAGTGTTAGGTTAGAAGTTTTAGGTTAGAAAAAGTTTTTCGAGACCAGTAGACTCCGGAAAGTTTTATCAACGAGCCCCAACAACCTTAGCTACCTTATTAAAGAGAATGGCAATTGGACAACTAGCAGTGAAGAAACAATAGAATTACTAATACAGACACACTTTCCTGGTTGTCTCTGCAACGAAAAAAGCAGAACTCAACCTATAGTTCAAACCGGGAATCACCCAACAGATTTCACAACGGAGGATAACATAAAATTTGCTATTGGTAGCTTCAAACCTTACAAATCGCCGAGGCCAGATGGAATCATCCCCGCTGATCCCCAACACACAAGAGATAGGATCGCACCTATACCCGCCTTAATTTTCTAGGCGGCGATACGACTTAATTATCCCAAAAAAATGGGCAGAAGTAAAAGTGGTATTCATTCCCAAAAGGTGTAAAACCACACACATGAAACCGAAGGACTTCAGGCCGATTAGCTTATCATTGTTTCTGTTAAAAGTCTTAGAACGGCTGCTAGATATGCATATCAAAGGAAAAATTAGCAACAAGCTATCACCGTCCCAAGATGCATACAGGAAAGGCAAATCAATAGAAACAGTGTTCCACGCGCTAGTTGACACGGTTGACAAATCACTTCACTGTCTTTCTAGACATCTAGGGTGCCTTCAAAAATATATATCCGGAAGCAATTACAACTTCGCTAACTGAAATGGCAGTAAAAAGTGCGCTAGTCTCGTTTATAGAACGAATGGGCGAACTGGACGAACGACAAGCGCAAATTTGGGTGACACATCCACTAAGAAATTTCCGATCAAGGGTACACCCCAAGGTGGGGTAATTTCTCCACTTCTGCGGAAATTAACTGTCAATAATCTTCTTCAAAAACTTGAAAAAAAATGGGAGGGAAAATAATCTTATATGCCGATGATATTGTAATAGCACTCTCGGGGAAACACCTTCCAACATTATGTGATCTTCAACAAAGGTCTCTCAACAGGCGAAATATCTATGAATTGTACTGGATAGGAAGCTAAATTGGGGACTCACAGCCGCAGATAGGGGCTTGGAATCCAGAATGATATTCTGGCTGTACACAGCGCGCGATGTCAAAAGCATTATATGCAACATTAAACTTCCTGCCGGTAGATCTGCAGGCAAAATATATCGCGCGTAGTGCGGCAATAAGGCTAAAAGAAAGTGGTCAAATACGAAATACGGTCACGGTAAAATCATCCTGGCTGGCACTTTGGAGCTTCCCGGATTAGAGGACTATGCACTCCTGCCTACACTTGCATTCACAATCCTCCTACCCTCAAGGGAAGTGTGGGAACAGGACGATAGACAGGGCGAGTCTATCCATGTATACACAGATGGATAGAAAGCTCGAGGGCAGGGTGGGCGGAGATGTATACCCCGAACATCATGGGGTTTCCTTCAGTTTTCGTCTCCCCGACTACTGTAGTGTCTTTCAGGCTGAACTGATGGCAATAATGAAAGCCGCAACACTGCTAAAATGTGATGCGATATCTGGAAATGACATCTAAATTTTCACTAAGAGCCAGGCGGCGATAAAATCCCTCACAAAACAGACGACAACCTCCAAGGTAGCCATGAAATACAACCAGACTAATATTGGCCGCAAATAGATCAGAAAAAAGTCAGGAGAATTGCTCAACCTCTCAAGAGAAAACATCTCGAAGGGGGTGGCTTGTGTCAGCCGTAATTGGCTGTTGGTAGGTAATTTTCTAGGTTAGGAATAAATACTGCAGAAGTTGTAGAGACGAGAAAGAGGAAGAAACAACGGAACACTTCCTCTGTAATTGTCCAGCCTTAGCTAGGAGTAGAGCAAATTTGTTAGGAAAATACTCTTTTGACTCTCTTACGGAACTATGCGGGGTTGGGATAAAACCTGTCCTATGCTTCATAGGGGCGTCTAAATGATTCCAATGATGAATAAACACTGATGTTCCCGTGTTACACAGTGATACCTCAACGTATCTACATGGTCTAAGTGAGTTCGCGAATCTAAACCGACTGCCACAAGAACCTAACCTAACCTAACCTAATAATGTGACTCGTAATTTCAGGAAACCGAAATTATCATACCAAATTCAAAGTGAAAATAAAAAAGTGTAATAGTAAAAGTGAATTTTTGTATACAAAGTAATAATGTGTCTCGCAATTTCGGGATCCCGAAATTATTATATCGAATTGCAAGTGAAAATAAAAAAGTTTAATAGTAAAAGTAAATTTTTTCATACACAATAAAAATGTGCCTCGGAATTTCGGAATCCCGGAATTACCACATCAAATTCCAAGTGATACGGGATCAATTGCTTTAACTTCTACATACGTACTCGTGCATAGTCATAGTGGATATTTTTATGCTCTGTTGTCGTTTCTCGCTGATAGCAAAGTGATTGAACGAAAGTGTTTTGCTTTGTTTTGGTGACCGCCTTTGCTTTGCCCTATACATATGTATGTGTAAATGTTGGTGTTTAGGGTGGCGTGATCGGCCACCACCAGCCGCCACATATTGAACAACACAAATTAAACAATTAAATTCAGCAAAAAATTTGTGTGTGTGATTTTATTCCTAAAATGAAAAGTATACATACATTATGAAACCTGGTTCTTCGTTTTCTCCCATTTACGGTATTATTCGTTTTTTTTTTGTTTGTATTGTATATTTTGATATATTTTGATGCAGCGAAAAATTGCGTCATTAGAATGGAATTTGTTTATTGTTAAATAAAAATAATTTTATAAGGGGCAGCAAACCCAGCAGGTGGAGGCTTTCATAATTTTAGAATTATTGTCCTCTTAGTCCGAGTGACAACATTTTTTATGGGTTTATTTCTAAAGATTTCTAAAGCGGCTCAAACTGTAGAGAAGGCTAAATTATTTTTATGAGACGCTTTTTGATGATAGAACTGCATTTGAAAGTTTGCTATTGCCTCCAGTGGAGAGCGGCCGCTATTAGAATTAAACTTTTTCTATCATTTGGTCGTTTATATCTCTGTTTATTTACCGGGTCTCTAAAGTACGCAGATAAAATATATCCTCGATTGGTTGCAGAGAATTAAACTTTCTATTAGTGAACGAGTTTTCACTTAGTAAATATAATTGCCGCTTGTATCCTTTGCTTGAGCATTTGGCGGAGCTCCTCCTCCGGTTTGCGGTGTGCGTCTTGATGTTTTTCTATTTTACAGTTTTATGCCGCCTCCAAACGGCAGATGGTTTTTTTTTATGAGGAGATTTTTCATGACAGAAATACACTCGGAGGTTTGCCATTGACTGCCGACAGGTGGCCGCTATTAGAAAAACTTTTTCTATTATTTGTTGTTCACGCACGGACATTCGAACCTATGGACTTCCGACTGGTAGTCACGCACCAACCCATTCGGCTTCTGTGTTTATTACATATGCATCGACATATATTTTTTATCATATTTTTATTTGGTGTTAAAATTAGAACTCAAAAGAAAAAAATAATCAAAATTTGTCAACCCAAAGGTCTAAAAGAGCTTTCACAACGACGTTTACGCCTTCGTGAGTTAAATTAATCACATCAGGGTTTCACAGGGCTCTTTTTGCTACTTCTTGAAGTATCTTGCGCAACTTGGGCACAAAGTTTTAGTCCTTTTCTTTGATATTATCCTCGCCTCCAAAATGCACTTTAAAGTATACCTACCAGTTTGATTCAATGATGGAAGACGGGATCGTCTTCTGGATATTGCAGATCATTGGTGTTTGAATAGTGAATCAAACCTGTTTGTTCCTTCGTAAATTTTTTTTTTTTGTTCACTCTTCTCGGGAGCATAGGGCCCCGACAATACATTTGTCTTGCGTTGGTTTCGTTAATCTGTTTTTGATTTCTGACAGGGTAGGTGATTAGCCTGCCGCTACCAGTCCTAAGTAGTGGGAATGCCCAGCTGTCGTTACTTAGGAACAACGCCTTCTTCTTGCTTGGAGCGCCACCTGTGTTTCAGATTTTTATGCCAAAAGGATCGCACTAATGGTTGAGGACTTCGCTAAAGTGGATGTATCTACGCTATTATCGCGGTTGCCCGCTTCCTCTGGCTGGCGCCACTGAGCAATGTGTAACTGTGACTTGTTCTTTGTTTTTTTTTTTTGCTTGTTTTAGTAGCCTCAATGCAAATAATGCGCTGACTGTTGTGCAGGGGCGAGGATAAAAAGGATAACTTTGGGTTTCAGGAATGAAATTTTTTTTTGTTTTTAGAAACAGGAAAAATAGGTACATTAGGAAAACTGCAAGGACCGTGCTTTACGTGGGATTCAAACCCACAACCTCTGGTATGGCAAGCTAGTGCACTTACGCTAGACTACTAAACTCCTTAGTTCCACACAAGTATCCCCTCTAGAACTAGTATTTCTGAAATAATTTCTTTAATCTCGATTCTCTGCTTTACATGCACACCTGTCTTCTCAGAACCTCTGAAGGAATATCCGATTAAAAAATAACAAGCTTACTATTGTCCGCATTTTTATGTCTGCCACTGTGCTTATATGTATGAGTACTTAAGTACTATGTTGTTCGTACTCTACCCATATCGTAGTGCCTACAAAGTAAGCAATGTGGTAATAAACTTTCGCGTCTTATCTCACGAAATTTGTTGATTATGCACTAAAACTATTGTTTTTTTGTAACTTCGAGATCACAAATATTCTTACAAACGTCACACACAATAAAAAAAATCTGTATTGTAAACAATGAAGTGGGCCTGAGTTAAAAATTATAGAGTATTTACTGACGTCTCTGAAACCGGCTGAGTCAGAATGTGGATGTTAATGTCGTAGGTAATAGTGATAAACTTCTTATCTTTCTTTCGTCTTCGAACTTCCAGACAACAGTTTACGTAATTCTTGAAAACAAAGGTAGAGAAGTAGGAGTTCCCTTTCCTGCAAAGGTATTAATAAAACTTATTCGCACATTTCTTTGGAAAACTGCCTACGGTTCTTGACGATAAAGTTGGCTTTGGTGTCTACTCTAAAAAGCCAAAAGTAAGCATTTTGGCGCGTCTTCCTAATCGTTGTAGCGTATTTGAGGCTGAAATTCCAGCCATTGATAAAGTAGCTTTCTTAGTTAGGCAAAAATGTGACTACTTTTAGAGAAGTCTACATTCGGTCCTATACCCAAGCGATGATTGAATCCCTTCATGGGGTTGTCACTAATTCCATCATTGCTCGCAAATGCCGGGCGTCTCTTAACGAGATGGCGGAGTATTGCCGAATTCATTCAATGTGGAAGCCAGGGCATAGCGACATACCAGGGAATTGTAAGGTAGACAAATTACCGAGAGAGGGCACTACCCCTCGCCTCCCTCCTGATATGCTCTCAACCTACAAACTGCATAGTGCAAGTAGCTTTGTAACTTCAGCCAACACGAGATGGGTTGATAGTCTGACATGTACTGCTACAAAAAGTATTGGCCTTAATGGGGCGTCAAGTGCTACTTAATCGGTCAAGGAAAAACGTCTTTATGTCAGTTGCTTCGATCACAGGAGACAGTGCTCCCAGGTCGAAGATTGAGCGTACCTCATTTCGACTATTGCAGAAGATCCAAGAATGAGAAGGAGGAAGAGTCTGTCAGCTTCTTTGTTACTGTCCCGCGTGGCATGCCACCAGGTTTAGATGCTTTGGCTCATCGTTCTTAAAAGCTGCTAATGACCTCAGGGATAAACGAGGGCGGCTCAATAAGCACCCGTGTTTGATGGCAGAGAGCGTTCCTGAGGCATCGTGTACTGCCATTTATCAAACGATGGCAAGACAAATTTCAGACTGATTGATTGAGGTTAGTTTGGATTTGGCAGCTATTCGTGTAAAACGTGTTTCGTGATTTTCGCTAAGATGGAAAAAGAGCAGCATCGTTCGGTAATTTGCTTGTTGTTTTTGTTGGGAAAAATGCGAGGAGATAAAAGCAAAGTTGGATGCTGTCTATGGGGACGCCTCGCCATCTATGACCATAGTTAGATATTGGTTCAACGAATTTAAACGTGGGCGAACATGCGTTTTTGATGAGGAGCGGCCAGGACGCCCGGTAGACGTGGTTACCGAGGAAATCATTCAAAAAGTCCATGACATGATAGACGAATGAAAGTACGCGAAGTAACACAAGCCATAGATGTATCGACCGGAGTAGCAATTAATATTCTACATGACAAGTTGGCGTTGAACAATTGGCGGCTCGCTGACTGCCGCGAGTGCTCACGATGGACAACAAACGGATGCACCTGTTAACTTCGAGGCCGTGTTCGAAGCAATTCAAGCGAGATCCGAAGGAATTTTTGCGTTGACTTGTTACCGTTGATGGGACCTGGATTCATCATTACACACCAGAAACTAAGCAACAATGGATTTCTCCCGGTGAGTCTACTCTAAAGTAGGCGAAGACATTCCCATCGGCCGGAAGGGTCATGGCGTCGATTTTTTGGGGTGCAAACGACGTCATCTCCATGCATTTTTTTTTAAGAAGAACGCTCACTGGACTATACTATAGTGAGTTATTGGACCGCTTTCACAAAAAATTGAAGACACGAGAGCACTTGGCGAAAAAGAAAGTGCTGTTTCACCACGATAACGCACCAGCATATTCACCCGGAGTTATCGCCGCCAAACAGCTTGAATTGCGTTATGAATTACTGCCGCACCCACCGAATTCACCCGATCTGGCTTCCTGCTACTTTTTCTTGTTCCATAACATGAAGAAATGGCTCGCGGGAAAAAAATTTAGTTCAAACGAGGAAGTCATCGCCGAGACAGAGGCGTATTTTGGAGGGAGCGGCAAATCCTATTTTTTGGGGGGTTATCTTTCGGCCGCTGTAGCCGAATGTTGATGTGTGGCTACCATTCGAAATTCACAGAGAGAACGTAGGTTCGAGTCTCGGTGAAACACCAAAATGAAGAAAACGTTTTTTCTAATAGCGGTCGCCGCTCGGCAGGCAATGGCAAACCTCCGAGTGTATTTCTGCCATGGAAAAGCTCCTCATAAAAACCATTTGTCGTTCGGAGTCGGTTTGAAAGTGTAAGCCCCTCCATTTATGGAACAACATCAAGACGCACACCTCAAATAGGAGGAGGAGCTCGGCCAAACAACCAAAAAGGGTGTACGCGCCAATTATATATATATATCTTTCTAAAAGGGGACTGACTATGTTGAAAAAAAAAAATTTTTGAAAAATGGTATTTTCATTTCTAACACGGGTACTTATTGAACGCCCCTCGTGTGTGTCAGCCAGGTCAATGGGTTTGCATTTAAAACAAAATGCTTTAACGAGGAGTATCAGATAAACTGCTACTCTGGTATTACAATGGCTCCACAACGGTCTAAGTGAGTTGGTTTAAAGACCGACTGCGATTTCTACCCGCCTACCTTGAAATCAGCAACGACTTGTATTGTAATTACACCAGCATTCAGTCTCTCTATAAACTCACCCCTACGAAATCGGGCTACATTTTATGCCACTTTAGACTTACTTCGCACCCGTGTTAATTGGTGCGATGACAGTGTGCTAAGTGAGTAGTGAAATGAGCAGTGAAATGAGAGGTGAATGTGTCATTAATCACTACGTAGAATTAAGCTAGATTTTGGTCGTCGTCGTACAGTGCATGTTTTTGTTATTGTTAAGTAAATTGCATGTACTCGTTAAACTATTATTCATTAATCTGCATTTAATTACCGCAATTAGCCACTGTTTTGATGTAATAGAGTAGTCATATTTACATACTATACATACACGTATTTATAGGAGCAGTTTAGACTTTTTTTCAACAACTTTTGAACCCTCAAGGCCAATATTTAGAACTGCATTTTTGCCCCCTTTTTTCTTTGTTTTTGATTCAAAAGCATTTAATTGATATGAAATTTCTCTTCTTTTTTGCAGATTAACTTTTTAATATGTCAAATTGGCGCACTCTTCCTAGCCTCATTGTTCCGCTCCATCCTGCATCCTTCCAGGGTATCTGCCCATGTGCGCCACATATTCGCACTGACGGTTGGCTTGGCATTTGGCTATTTCTGCTTTGGCCCTCAAGCCGTACATATTGCCGGACTTCCAGCCGTTTGTTATATTGTCATACGTACGCAGAGCCCGCGGGTGGTACAACGGTACGTACATTAAGCTTATGCTTGAGTGTTTATTTTAGTAGAAGTGCACAAATATTAACAAACAGTAAAGGGTGGCACATAAAAGGTGGCACAGAAATAAGAATAGTTTTGAATAAAAAGATTTGTAAACTAATTCAACAAAAATCATCATCTTTTTGCAGTATCTACATATAGTTGTGTTCAAAATAATAGGAGAGACCTCAACATAGAACAAAAATTTATATTTATTGAAAAACTAATTAAATTTTATTCAGTATTTGTTTTACCACAATTTGTTCATTTCATTCAGTCTCGTCATGCATTTGAACTTTATTATTAATATTAAGAAAAAAAAAAAAAAATACAGAAGCTTCATATTTCACTAAGCAACACAACACAAGACTCAATAAATCAAATAATAAACAACATTTAACTAATTATTATTAGTTATTTGCGTTAGTTTTCTTAGTAAAGGGTGATGAATTTAGTAGTGTCGGATTTTAAATTGAAATAAAACAACAAAAATTCAAATTGATTGGGCAATCTTTATTATTTTTGTGTAGAACCATTCACGACATTTATTTTTTAAAGATAATCCCTTTCAAATGTTATCCTCAATTGCGCCGTAATTCGGCCATCCATAAACACCAATTTTGAATGACTCGCTGCCGGACTTCGGTCTGTATCTCGTAAGTAACTTTAGTAATGTTAGCTTCCAATTCCTCAATCGAAGCTGATTTATCCACAAAACATTTAGACTTTACATAGCCCCACAAATAAAAAACCAACGGCGGGATATCACACTTTCTTGGTGGCCAATCCGAGACGAGAGACTCGCGCTAAATCCATTGTTTCACAGGCTGTATGAAAAGTAGCACCGTCTCGTTGGAATCAAATGTTGTGAAGATCGCGTACTTCAATTTCCGGCACCAAAAAGTCGTTTATCTTGGCGCGATGGCGTTCGATATTCACTATTGGATTGGCGCCAGCTTCGACTTTTAAGAAATATGAGCCGATGATTCCAGCAGCCCGTAGGCAGCACCAAACGGTTGTCACCCTGTCAATTTACCGGTCACCGTTCACTGAAATGGAATTGGAATGGAAAATCTTGGGACTGTAGCCCAAACATCCTGAGATGGATGTACGTCATGATAATAAGACCAATGGTAACATATGGAACTGTTGCTTGGGCATCGAGAGTCAGTACGGGCAGCGCTAACTCATCTTCAGCGCTTTGCATGCGTGTGCATCATAGCGGGCGATGTGGACCTGCGATGCAAATGATGCTTGAGCTGACACTACTTCAAATAGTTATTCAGCAATCCGCCAATCATACCCTATTGAATATAACCAGGAAAAGCTTCGAGAGAGGAAAAGTGATGTCATCTAAAAACATGGAATTTGCAGAGACTGCAGCTCCCACTTACTCAGCTACCCAGAAATGATATCACTAAAGTTATTAAATTCGAAAAGACGTTCAGTATAGAACTGGACGATAAGTCAAACTGGAGTAGACCTGAATTTGAAAAGAAACTCCAGGAGTGTACCCTGCACTGGTGCACAGATGGCTCGAAGACCCCAGAAGGCATAAGCGCTATAATATATGGCTCCCGAACCAAGCGTTCTGTGCCAATGAGTAGCTTTCCAAGCAGAGATATATACCATCTGTCATGTGCAGATGTGCAGATGGAGATAAACCTAGACTGTAATTTTCGAAATGAGCGAATTGCGATTCTGAACGGCAGTTAGGCGGCACTCGAGGCTCGTATCATCCTGTGAGATTAAGTCCTCACTGGTCCTTGAGCGTATCGCGGAACTGAATCTACTAGGAACGCACAATCGCATCCGGTTAATATGGGTTCCAGGCCATAGGGGAACGAAATAGCGGACGCATTGGCAAGATAGGCTGCGGCCTCGCCATTATTAGCAGCCGATCTCTTCCTTGCAATGGGACAACACACCATCAAGGAGAAGCTTTTGGAGAGAAGAGCTAAGAGTATGGAAGGTTAGCTGGCACCAAATGCTCACAGGCAGATTAAGTCCTAACTGGTACTTGAGTGTATCAAGAAACTGAATCTGTTAGGAACGCACAATGGCATCCGGCTGATTTGGCTCCCGACACACTGGGGTATAACTGGTAAAGAAGTAGCAGACGCATTGGTAAGAGAGACTGAGGCCTCGTTATTAATACAAACCGAGCACTTCCTTGCAATGGGACAACACACCACCAAGGAGTAGCTTAGGAGCGAAAGCTAAGAGAGGTTTGCTGGCTCTAAACTATGGGGCTACACCAGCCGAAATTCTTACTGGAGAGGGTACAACCAAAAGATGTTTAAAATATCCATAAACCTACCAAAGGATAAACTGAGAATGCTCACGGGAATTCTCACAGGTCATTGCATCTGCACAAGCAACGAAACTATTAATCTTTTACGGGAAAAATTTCCGGACCGTGTTATCTCTCGAAGAGGTTGAGGTGATCACAATTGGCCATCGAGATCTTGTGATTTAACACCTTGTGACTTTTTTCTTTGGGGCCACGTGAAAGAGAAGGTCTACGCCAACAGCCCAGGGTCGATTCAATACATCAAAGATGGAATTCGTGAGGCTATCGAGGACATAGGGCAGCCACTTTGCAATTCGGTTATGGAAAATTTCATGAAAAGGATATTGTCATGTATGCGTGGTCGTGGTGGTAATTTGCCTGATGTTATTTTCCACTATTAACGGCGTACCTTCTTCTTTATAATGAAATAAACATCCGATCATTTATATTAAAAATTATCTTTTTTTTTTCATATCAAAATAACACCTCTAATGGGAAACCCCTTTAGTCGTTTTCTGAAAACTGAAAAGTTCAAAATTTTACTGTATTCCTTTAAGTTAGAATTTTTGGTCATAGCGCAACGGACAAGTTTTCACGCGTGCATGAAAGTGCATATATACGTTTAAGAGTTAAACTTATGTCTAGATCACCCTGTATATGTTTTCCATTACATGCATGCATTTTTAATTACATATTATTGTAGTTTTTGTGCGCTGCATTTTATATATTTTTAAACAATGCATTATATTTATTTAATTTTTTTCTCGTAGAAATGTTATGCTTGTCGCCATGACTTACCTACTGTGCATCCACCTGATTAGGCAAATCTACGACTATGGCTCCTACTCGCTGGACATCACCGGCCCACTAATGATAATCACACAAAAAGTAACAAGTTTAGCATTTAGCATACACGATGGCTTTGTGCGCCAGCATAAGGTGAGTGCCCCAACTACACACTAATGGCAGGATGTGAGGAAACACGTATAGAAATAGTGAGTGAGTTTTGTTCTAAGTAGGTGTGCATAGGTGTGAAGCGTATGCGAAGGTTAGCATGAGAATTCGCATTCTCATTTCTCATAAATAATTATTTTTTATTTACAATAGTTTGCTTCATTTTTTGTTTTATACTTTATCTTATTTCTTGCTTACTTTTTAATCCTCTTCACTTTTCTATTTGTCATTGTAGGACCTTACAAAAGCACAACAATACCATGCCATTTATAAGCTTCCATCGGCGCTCGAGTATTTCTCGTACGTTTTGAACTTCCAAGGCCTATTGGCCGGCCCAATGGTATTCTACAAAGACTACATTGACTTTGTCGAAGGCTATAATCTACTCAAGCGACCATCGACCAATGTAAGTAGCACTCGCGTACACGCATTTTCTGTTTACTTGTTGTTTTAATGTGCGAATATGAAAAAAAGAAACATATGTACATGTACAGTGGCGGTCAGAATAATAGCAGCGCGATGTACGGCAAAGTTTTGAGTGATTGTTTATTTTAATTTTGTTTTTTTATAAAAAAAATAATTATTACCATAAAAAAATATTGAGCAATCGTTATTTACATACACTTATGGCCAAAATAATAGAATCACCATATTTTGACCAGTTTTCACTACTTTTCACTTATTTTTCTAATTTTAATTTTAAAATTTTTTTTTTTTTCAATTTTTAAAAGTATATGCAGCTCAGTCACAACAATTATCATATAAAACAATGTACTAAATTTGTGTACAAGAGTTACAAAATTTCTCATATTTTCACCAAAATTTCAAACTTTTTAATCAGGATTTTTGCTACACAAGTTTATAGGCCATTAGATTTTAGTATGAAAAATCTAAGTTTGAAATGGCTAAAAATTCTCGTTGATTTAAGAATGTTTTCCCCTGTCGGTGTTGCGCATTTTGTCCACATAAAAATATAAATTTAGTGCATTCGTGGTAAAAATGGGCAACATCGCCAGAAAATAAAGTTATCAAAAATCAACAAAAATTTGTATACTAAAACTTAATGGACTATATTTTTTACCCAATTTTTTTTTTTTTTTTTTTTTAATCTTAAAAAAATTTTTTAATATTTTGTTTTTTAAAGCTTATTAAAAAGTTTCAAGTTTTATAAATCTTGAAACTAATTTTTATATAAAAATGTTTTACCTAACTTTTTTTTATAAAATTTTGTTTTATAAAAAATTTTGTTTTGCTTAATTTCTTTTTTATACAAAATTTTGTTTTAACCAATTTTTGTTTAATTTTTAACAAATTTTATTAACTTTTTTTTTAAATCTTATTAAAAAGTTTAAAGTTTTATACATCCTGCACTAAATTTTTATACAAAAATTTTTTTTATCTAATTATTTTTAATAAAAAAAAATTTTTATCTCATTTTATTTTATAACAAATTAAGTTTTACCTAATTTTTTTCTTAACTTTTATTAAAAAGTTTAAAGTTTCATAAATCTTGTACAAAGTACATCGCACGAAAATTTAAATTTTTTTAATTGCACTGAATTTTATAAACAAAATGCTTTACCTAATTTTTTTTTAATTCTTGTTAAAATGTTTAAAGTCTCATAAATCTTGCAATAAAGTAAGAAAAATAAAATTTGTTTACCAAATTTTTTTTATAAAAATTCTTTTTATCTATTTTTTTTTACAAAAGTTTGTTTTACCTAATTTCTTTTAAAAAGAAAGTTTAAAGTTTTATAAATCTTGTGCAAAGTACATTGCACTAAATTTTTAGAAAATTTGTTATCTAATTTTTTAATTGCACTGAATTTTAGAACAAAAAGTTTTACCTATTTTTTTTTTTAATTCTTATTAAAATGTTTAAAGTCTTATAAATCTTGCAATAAATTAAAAAAAAGAGATTTTTGTTTACCTAACTTTTTTATAAAAATTTTTTTTATCTATTTTTTTATAAAAAGAAAAGAAAAGATTTTATAAAAGAAAATTTGTTGCCTAATATTTTTAATTGCACTGAATTTTATAAAAAAATTGTTTACCTAATTTTTGTTTTTAATTCTTATTAAAATGTTTGAAGTCTTATAAATCTTGCACTAAATTTTTATAAAAGAATTTTGTTTACCTAATTTCTTTTATAAACATTTGTTTATCTATTTTTTTTTTTATAAAAATTTTAGTTTTACCTAATTTCTTTTAATATAAAAAAAGTTTAAAGTTTTATAAATCTTGTACAAATTACAATGCATCAAAATATTATAAAAAACATACCTAACTTTTTTTTTATAAAACTTTAATTTTGTACCTAATTTTTGTTTTTAATTCTTATGAAAATGTTTAAAGTCTTATAAATTTTGCACTAAAGTTTTATAAAAAAAAATTTTTGTTACCTACTTTTTATAAAAAAAAAAATGTTACCAAATTTTTTAATTCTTATGAAAAAGTTTGAAGTTTTATAAATCCTTATAAAGTACAATTCACAAAAAAATTTTATCTGATTTTTCACCTTATTTTTTTAATAAAAAAAAATTTTTTTTTCAAACTGTTTTTTTTAAAAAAAAATAAAAATAAAAATTTTTTTTGTGAATTGTACTTTATAAGGATTTATAAAACTTTTTAATAAGAATTAAAAAAATTGGTAACATTTTTTTTATAAAAAGTAGGTAACAAAAATTTTTTTTTATAAAACTTTAGTGCAAGATTTATAAGACTTGAAACATTTTCATAAGAATTAAAAACAAAAATTAGGTACAAAATAAAAGTTTTATAAAAAAAAGTTAGGTATGTTTTTTATAATTTTTTTTTTAATAATTTTTTTAATAAAATAAATGTTACCTAATTTTTTTAAATTTTTATTAAAGAGTTTAAAGTTTTATAAATCTTTTGCAAAGCGAAAAGTAGTCAAAACTGCTCAAAATATCGCGTTTCTATTATTTTGGCCATAAGTGTAAGTGTGCACGTTTTTTTAAATTATTTTCTGAATTTGTTGTACTTTGAACTACATCTTTATACAAAAAAATTAAACAAAAAATAGATAAAAAGCCAAAACTTTACAGTATGTTGCGCTGCTATTATTTTGATCGCCACTCTATGTAAATATTATATCTCTGTACCAATACATGTGCGGGTACGCTTGGCGAATATGATAATAATAAAGTTATTGTCTCCGCCTTACGATTCACAGTTCGGTGCGGGAAGTCATGGTGATGATTGAACGAAACAAAATATTGATAGACTATAATTAGAATGTCTCAAATCCAGTGTGATACGACTCATACGTAAATAATGGCTTTAATTTTTAGTGTATTTTTTAATGTAAGTCTATGTGGAGTGTCTAATAATAGCCTATTTTCACCGAACTTCTAAATATAGTAAAGAACTCTGTTATGTTTGAGAAATGTTTAAACATTTTCGCCGGATTGGAGTTAACTCCATCAGCTGATTTTTGTTTACATTTTATATTTACTGATAAGAATTGGCTACCAGAGTCGCCTATAGTTTTATAGATTCTTTCTTGTACAAATCGAGTTAGAAGAGGTAAAAAGAGGGTAAGCGAAACATTTTTTGTCGGCATGAAAATTAGATGGTTACAAATAATTTTTTTAACGATCAAGCACAGCCAATATTACTTGAAACGTGGTAAAAATATCGATAAATTAGTAAAAACGATAATTAATTTTGTTGTTTTATTGTTAAACCGGCCTTGAGCGATGGTATATAAAAGACAATGTCATGAAATATTACATATTTATATGGTTAGGTTGGTTAGGCTGAAGCGGTCCATTGTGATGCAGCATGGGGAACTTGCCTTACCTCTACTAAAACCCAGTGTGTTGGTTGATTGGTTGGCTGAGGTGCTGTCTGGGTGACACGTCCCAGCCTTAATTATCACAAAAGGTGCACTACTAGTAGAGCCAATGCCGTTTTTTAGTTAAACCATCGTGATTTGACTATAAATCTGCCTATGTCATTTAGTTTCTTTTCTACAATTTCTACCAAGTGGTTCGTTGAGAATTTCCCCAGGATTCTATATCGTAGAACACCCAGACTTGGTCGCACACACAGATAGTGAAAAACTGGTTCCTGAGATGTTTCTGGAATTGCAGCTTCTACATCTATCGTTGTGTGGCCACCCCATCTACTTGACATGGTCTCCTAAAAGCCAGTGGCCGGTTATTGTTGACGTAATTTTAAAGACGTCTGTTCTTGACTTTCGTAACAGCCCATCAGTTCTCAACTTGTTCTAAACTGGCCACGTTTCCTTCGCTATTTTACAGGTATCGGTGTGGGTCCAGCTGTCGACAGCCTGATTCTGGAATTGCAAAAAGTAGACGCTTCCAGGGCAGCCCACTGCTACCACTTCGGATACTCTGGAGGAAGCCCCCTGCTATGCCCCCCTACTATGGCCACGTACCAAGATATGAGTGTTGTCTGTCATGCGTGCTAAGGCATTTAGCAGTGTGTACTTTTCAGACATCCCTGATTTCCACAGTACTGAAATCTTCCATTTCAGTAAATAAATATCTATCTAAAATGATAAGGTTCTATGCGTTTAGCATTGAGAGTCGGCCACAATTGTCGGCCGATTCTGCAGATGGTTTCATTACGTCATCTTTCGTTCGCTGCTCTTACAATTTCCTCAAAGATAAGTAGCTTACATCTCTATGAGGGTATGCCTATGTGTACTCAGCCAACTTGCTGCCCAGTTTCGCTAGTTCATTGGCGCTACAGTTACCCCCTATGTCACAATAGGCTTTATAGGAAATCACTCAGCCAACTCGTTAAGAGATGTTCAGCATTTCATGGCTACTTTGGAGGTTGTCGACTGTTTTGCTAGGGACTTTATTACTGCCTGGCGATCAGTGTAAATGTAGATAACATGTTTACATATTTCGCACTGGGTTTTGAGACTGGGATGTCTTTCTTCAATAGGTTTTCAGCCCTTTTAGATAGAAGAAAAAATTGACAACCTTTTTGACCAAATTCGCACAATGAAGGTAGAGGGGCCCTTCAAAGTTGTTTTTTTTTAACCAAAAAAGACGCACCACATTTACCCTTGATTGGATAGATTACAACCGTCATTACTCCAGAATCAATCCAACCCGGACCAAAGCTTACTATCCTTCATCCATACCAGCAAACGTGCTCACGCCTTTCATGCGGCTCCGAATTGCACACACGATACGCACATATGCTCATCTTCTAGAAAGGGCCTGGAGCAACCTATGTCCCTTCTGTAACACTTCAACGACCGTTCTTCATCTAATTGCTTTCTGATCGATGCCAAAAGGCAACAGAATTTCGTTGGAACTGACCGCACCTCACTTCTTATGAACCCATCTGAAGAAAAACATCAGAACAATGTATAGATTCTTAAAAGACGCCGACCTACTCAGAAGGATTTAAAACCGTTGATACTTGCCGGACAGCTTATAGCCTTTGATGCTAGTGCTGCATGACAACTCCACTTTATACTGCGTGCAAAAAGTAAGGTCAAATTGCGCGGGATTAAAATTTCACTCTAGCTATTTTTTTCATGAGTTGGCAGCACTGTTAATAACATCTGGGCCAACTTTCATGTGAATGTAATATATTTACGCTTGTGTTTACCAAACGACCAAGAGTGCATTTTTCGATTTTTACAATGTCTGATTTGATTGAGCAGAGAAGTGCCATCAAATTTTGTTTGCGGAATGAAATTTCGGCTGCGGAAACGTTTAGCATGTTGCAGAAGGCATTTGGTGATTCGACCATGTCGCAGAAAAATGTTTATAAGTGGTACAAAGACTTCAAAGAGGGTCGAGAACGTGTTGATGACTTCGAGCGCTCCGGACGACCATCGACGTCAACAGATGACCAACACGTGTATAAGGTGAAGGAGTTAGTGCTCAAAAATCGTCGGTTGACTGTTAAAGACCTTACTGATATGAATATCAGAAGGATCTGTGAAAACCATTTTGAAAGACCATTTGGGCCTACGAAAAGTCAAATCTCGTTTGGTACTGAAAACTCTCAATTTCTTGGAAAAAAGTTGTCGCGTTGATGTGTGTGAAACAATGCTTTCAGACTATCAGGACAAGCTCAAATACATCATTACGGGAGATGAGACTTGGATTTATGCTTACGAGGCCAGACCGAAAAGAGCACGTCAAAGTCGTTCAAAAATAAAGGCCATGATGACAGTTTTTTTCGATTTTCGTGGTGTGGTGCATTATGAATTCCTTCCACCTGGCCAAACTGTTAATAAGGAATATTATTTGAGCGTTATGCGTCGTTTACGTGAAGCAATTCGTCTAAAAAGACCAGAATTATGGGCCAACAACTCTTCGTTTTTGCATCACGATAATGCACTGTCTCACACTGCACTCGTTCTTCGTGACCATTTCACCAAAAATTCCACGCATATCGTTCCGTAACCACCGTATTCGTCTGATTTGGCTCCGTGTGACTTCTGGCTATTCCCAAAACCCAAGAGACCACTCCGGGGAACGCGTTTCGAGTCGATTGAGGAGATAAAAGCTGAAT
This sequence comes from Anastrepha ludens, assembly GCF_028408465.1. Taxonomy (NCBI): domain Eukaryota; kingdom Metazoa; phylum Arthropoda; class Insecta; order Diptera; family Tephritidae; genus Anastrepha; species Anastrepha ludens. Next base: position 23,879,628 of record NC_071502.1, on the reverse strand, counting down.
CGAAGAAGGTGCTGATGGCTATACCGGAAATGGAGTATTTGGCATGTTTCGGGGATTGGAAAAATCGTTGGCATAAGTGTATTTCATCGAGAGGGGATTATTTTGAAGGGGATGGCATTGATTTACAAGAATAAATAAAGATTTTTAATTTTACAACCAAATTCACCTTACTTTTTGCCCACAGTATATATAATAGTTATTAAAATTGTATAGGCTTAATTAAAATAAAAAAATATATATTTATATATTTCAAGTTTTATATTCCTTTTGTTCGCAAAAAACTGAAGAATAGCTGCACCACTTCCATTTTTACTTATTAGAAGCAGAGCAAACTGGAAATGCAAAAAGCAATTTCGTGCAGGGTGGCTAGTTAATAATAAATATATAACACAATTTTGTGGCCCATCGCGGGCACTTACACCTAACAAACCACATTCTACATAATCTATACACTTTCCTGCCGCATTGGCTAGCCACAAACAAAGTCCCTGCAGGCATACAAATCTGACTACCATCTAAGCGCATAGCCTGGCTTACCTTAACCCTGAGACAAAATTCCCATAGCAGCGCCAATTGAATTGCTGCCACACGTATCACTGCATATGTGAACACACACACTTGCATATGTATATATCTGAAAAACAAACAAAAAAATAATAATAATAATCCAGCAGTCGCATAAACTACGAGTACACAGCTTCTGCATCCATAATTACATTAGATTGCATTATTATTTTCTTTTCTCTTGTTGTTGTTGTTGTTGCACAGGGCAATTTAGATAATGGCAAATCAGAGCTGGTGCTGGAACCGTCGCCCACCAAGGCGGTCATCAAGAAAGTCATCGGCAGCATGGTGTGTGCTTTCATATTTATGAAATTCGTCAAAATGTATCCCATTAAGAATATGAAAGAGGACGGCTTTGTGGAGAGCACCTCGATGGCGTATAAGTTTTGGTATGCCATGATGGCGACATCGTGCATACGCTTCAAGTATTACCACGCGTGGCTGCTGGCCGATGCCATATGCAACAATTCGGGTCTGGGTTTCACCGGCTACGACAAGGATGGCAACTCGAAATGGGATTTAATATCAAACATTAGCGTGCTTGGCTTTGAGGTAAGTGCGATTTTATGAACATTTTTTATATTTTTTACTTCTTCTTTTATGTGTATAACTTTATTTGCTACTTACTCCCTTACTCACACGCTCTTTCCGCTTACAGTTTTCCGCAAATATGCGCGATGCGATAAATAATTGGAATTGCGGTACGAATCGCTGGTTGCGCACCATCGTCTATGAGCGTGTGCCGAAAAAGTATGGCACGGCATTGACGTTCGCACTGAGCGCCGTCTGGCACGGTTTCTATCCCGGTTACTATGTGACATTTGCCACCGGTGCGATGATGGTCACCGCCGCGCGCCTGGTAAGCACCCATTTCTCAGTTCTTCCCTGTTGTTTTTCCTTATAAAATTACAACAAAAAATTTACATCTGTCTTTTAATTTTGTAGGCTCGTCGCATGTTCCGCCATCGCTTCCAGCGCACCCAGTTCACGCGTATGTTCTATGATATACTGACATGTCTGACGACACGCCTAGTGATGTGTTATACAACATTCCCATTTGTTCTGCTTGAATTCATGGTAAGTTTCGGGGAGTTGCAACTAATAAGGCGTGTTTATGTGGCTTACCTTTGCTGGAGTTCATTTCGAGTTGATGGAGGAAACAAATTTTCGAATGTATGAATTTATGATTGGAATTTAGTTATTGACTGCCCGTTTTGTATCTATTAGGTTGGCGAATAAGTTCGTAGCGTTCTTGCCGAAGATTTTTATTAAAACAAAAGAGAATAATTACTTCAATAAGTAAATCAATTATAAAGGGTTTTCCAATAATATATTTTTTTATTTTTCTATTTTTTAATATAAATGATCGGATGTTTATTTCATTATAAAGAGGAAGGTATGCCGTTAGTAGTGGAAAATAACATCAGGCAAATAAGCACCACGACCACGCTTACAGGACAATATCCTTTTCATGAAATTTTGCATAACCGAATTGCAAAGTGGCTGCTCTATGTCCTCGATAGCCTCACGAGTTCCGTCTTTGAGGTCTTGAATCGACCCTGGGCTGTTCGCGTAAACCTTCTCCTTCACGTGGCCCCAAAGACAAAAGTCACAAGGTGTGAAATCGCAAGATCTCTGTGGCCAATTGTGATCACCTATCCCTCTTCGAGAGATAACACGGTCCGGAAACTTTTCCCGTAAATATCAATGGTTTCATTGCTTGTGTAGCACGTAGCGCCGTCTTGTTGAAAATAAACGTTGTCCAGATCAATAGCATCCATTTCCGGCCATAAAAAATCTTTAATCATCTCTCGATAGCGCAATCCATTCCAAAATAACACCTGTTATTGGAAAACCCTTTACTGCCGCGGTTGCTGTTTACAACCTCTTTCCACCTCTCGACAATTTTTTGATGCCGTTCCGCCCAAAATCGCCTGGTCTGGTGTCAAAGAAGTTGTTGAGCCAGTTTTTAAGGACCTTCATATGATTTGACAGGGAAGGAAAAGATGGTAATCGGTCGATGTGAAGTCTGGAGAATACGGCGGATCCTGTAGGACCTCCCATTCGAGCTCTTGGAGTGCAACTTCGACGACTTGTGCAACATGGGACCCGGCGTTGTTGTAAAGGTCGTTGTTGATCATGTCGATCAAGTCTTTTCCGTCGATTAGCCTCATTCACGCGGTGTAGCTGGGCAATGTGGAGCTCCTTGTTGACCGTGGCAATCTTTTCAAGCATTTCCTAGTGCACCATGCCCTCCGAGCCCCACCAAACACATATCATGATCTTCTTTGAATGAAGATTCGGCTTGACTCTCGATTTTGGCGGCATATCTGCTGGAGCCACCCAATCCTTTCTTTGCTTCATATTGATGAATACGCATCATTTCTCATCTCCCGTGACGATTCGGTACAAAAAGCGCTGTTTATGACCGCGTGTCGCTCGATGGCGGGCGAGATGCTGAGAAAATATTTCAAAACGACTTTCTTCGTTTCCTTCGTTGAGCTCGTGAGGCACCCAAGCTCAAAATTTTTCGGTAAATTCCATTAGATGAAGGTGATTGAGAATCGTCTTATGATCGCAGTTCATTTTTACCGCCAATTCGCGACTGGTCGCCATTCTTCAAAAGTCACTTGAGAGGTTGTTCATCGAATTCAGAAGGGCAAAGGAATACTTACCCTTTGCCAAACAGCAAACAAATCGTTTTAAAACAAAAGAAAACTTAAAAACGCTATGAACTTATTCCTCAACTCAATATCAGCTTGCTTTCTGTTGCGGAGAATGGCTGGGGTGACATGATGCGCAGGATAAATTGGGAGCCATGTCGTGCTTGCATTGAGGAATATACCACCCTGATCAAACGGTTCCCAGAATATATTCAGAAAATTCAAAATACAAGTTTATGGCATTCTTAAAAAGTTAAATGATCGCCTTCAAAGTACTCCCGATCAACTGCAACGCGATTATGCCAGCGTTTGATCCCTCACTCGAAACATTTCTGGAACTGTATTTTCGGTATAGCCATCAGAGCCGTCTTCAATTTTTCCATTACTTCCTTTCGGCAGTTAAAATGCCTTCCATGTTGTGGTTTTTTGACTCGATAAAGTAGAAAAAAAAATGCAGTGAGCCCAGCGATGGCTGTTGGATTGAATAGGTCGAGCCAAGGAGCACCCAGAGATTTAAGCTGTTGGATGGTATTCGTTTCGTTCTTAGTAAAAAATTCACAGATAATGATGGCGTCGTGTGACGGTGCGTTATCGTAGTGCAAAATTCCGTCCTACAAATCCTTTCTCTTTTTTGGCGAATTGATTTACGTAAACGTGACATAACATCTAAATAATAGTTTTTATTAACTGTTTGCCCTTCAGGCAAAAATTCGTAGTGTACAATACCGTTGTGGTCCATAAACACTTTGAGCATTTCTTCATTTTTTTTTTTTTTTTGACTGGCAATGACGTGTTTTTTTTTGGTTTTGTCTCATTCAGAGCTCTCCACTCAATCGCCTGTTGTGTCGTCCTCATAAACCCTCGTCTCGTCTCCAGTAATGATGCGTTTCATGAATGTTAAGTCCGACTCAGCCATCATATCGGTGGCGATCTATTCGTTCATGCGAAGTCAAAAATTTCAAATTTTGAAAAATGGCTCGGACTATCAAGGCCACACCTACTTCATACTTACAGTACCGTGCAATAGTGAGCACATGTTGGGCGATTTAACTTTAAAGTCTCTGAAAAAATCTAAATGCACAACTTAATGAAACAAAACTTTCAGCATTAATTCGTTGCTTAATTCTGAAAATAACGGTTTAAAACAAAACAAAAAATACAAATGTAGGAATAAGAAGGAGGCAATAATATAAAAAAGTACGTATTTACTCAGTTTTGCACGTTTTGTTTATGTAAACCGAAAGGAGCTGTAACATTTAGTACAGTTGTAATTATATACCGTTATAGTTTTTGTTTCATGTTACTGTGTTTTTACTTTTGTTATTAGTAGTAGAAAGGTGTTCGAAGTTAGACAATCGCTTTTTGATTAATATTAATATCAATTATGATGAAAATAAGTGTGGAGCTCGAAAACAGCGTCGTGGTTTTGACTAATAGTGGAAATTCCTCCAGAAAAATTGCTGAAACATTAAATATTAGCCAACGCACAGTTATTAATGTACAGAAGCGAAGAAATGTAGCGCATGCACCGAATGTTGGAGGTCGACCACAACTTCTTTCTGACTCAGACGCACGCCTTATGGTACAAGAAGTACGTAAAAACAGTTTTGTGACACCAAAGAAGGCTGCAGCAATGTTAAAAAAGAAAGTCAACGAGTGGACCGCGCGTAGAGCATTCCATAGAATCGGGTATAAATCAATTGTTATCGCTCAAACATATTAAGGCCCATCGAGCATTTGCTCGAAAATACAGAAATTGGAATGTTTGGCGATCCCAAACATACCGCCAAAATTGTTAAAGAATGGCTGTCGTAACAAAATTTTCAGGTAATAGATTGGCCTGCACAAAGCCCGGATCTAAATCCAATTGAAAATTTGTGGGCAATAACCAAACAGCGGCTGGAAAAATATCGCAGGGCTCCTGAGAACATAACAGAGCTATGGGACCGGGTACAGCAGGAGTGGAACCAAATTCCGCGCACATTTATCGAGAATCTTGTCGAAAGTATGCCCAAACGCATTAAAAGTCTAAGAAAAAATAAAGGCCTATGGATTAACTATTAAAATTTATTAGTTTTTAGCCATGAGTGCCAGACGTGCAAAACTGAGTAAATACGTACTTTTTTATATTATTGCCTCCTTCCCATTCCTACATTTTTATTTGATGTTTTTATTTAAGCCGTTATTTTAAGAATTAAGCAACGGATAAATGCTGAAAGTTTTGTTTCATTAAGTTGTGGATTTGGATTTTTTCAGAGACTTTAAAGTTAAATCGCCCAACATGTGCTCACTATTGCACGCTACTGTATATATTCATCTCGTTTCCGTTAGGCTAGTACAAACCACCGTTATGTGATTAATGTCTTTAATGTTTTTCTTGAATGTACAACCATCTATTGACTTCGACAAGCTAGTATTGTCCACTGAAGATGTCTTTAGAGGCATTACTCGACTCAAATCTTCTTCAAACACTGATGTTGATGGTTTGTCTGCGGTGTTATTCAAGCAGTGTGATTATTTACTATCCTCTCTGTTGTTAATCTTTAACAAATCACTAACATCGGGTACTTTTATTGATGCCTGGAAATTGACTTTCATTTCACCCATTTTCAAGAGTGGTAATAAAAACGTTATTAGTAACTACAGGCCTATTTCAAAGCTTTCCGCCACTGCAAAGCTTTTTGAATGCATCATCCAGGTCAAATTGCTTTTAGCTGTCAAGAACATGGTGCGTCCGAACCAGCATGCCTTCTTTCCGGGCCGCTCAACAGTCTCTAATTTAGCTGTATTTTCGGATGATTGTATCGCTGTCTTCCAATCAGGACACCAGGTTGACACCGTTTATACTGACTTCTCTAAGGCCTTTGATCGGGTTTCCCATATCATACTAATAAAAAAATTATCTTCCATTGGCGGCTTCCGCTCAGCCTTCTTAAGTTGGATCTCATCTTACTTGCAGAATCGCCATTGTTTGGTCGTCGTTGTCGACAACGTTAGGTCTCTTCCTTTCGTTGCTTACTCTGGGGTTCCGTAAGGTAGCATTCTGGGCGCGCTTTCTTTTATTCTGTTTATCAACGATATTTACTCCTGCTTTTCGTCAGCAAGATTCCTGCTTTGTGCAGACGACGTTAAGATTTATGCGACGATTACTAACTTCCTCGACTCTGAATTGATGCAAATTGATTTAGACAATTTCAGCAACTGGTGTATCAATAAATAAGTGCTTCCAAATTATCTTTTCCATTTGTGGCACTGTTATTGACTCCTCTTATCACATTTCGAGAACCCCCCTGTCATGTGTAAGTAAATTTAAAGTCTTGGATGTAATATTTGATTCGAAGCTTACTTTTACTTCGTCTTCTTCTTCTTAATTGGCGCGATAACCGCATACGTGATTTTAGAGTTTAACAAAGCGCGCCAGTCGTTTCTTTCTCGTGCTAACCGGGGCCAGTTGGACACACCAAATGAAGCCAAGTCCTGATCTTTCCAACGCAAAGGAGGTCCTCCTCTTCCTCTTCCAATATAATCATATTTATAATCTGTATTTGTAATATATTTATAATAACTTTTAATTTAGCTGGGAAACTACAGAACATACAAATTACATTAATATTCCTCCCTTCTTTTCATTATAGGGCAGCATTAGATTGTACCTGAAACTTTATTTGTGCCTTCATATAGCCGCACTTATTACCATTTTTATTTTACCGAAATTCATACGCGGAGAACAACGCGCATCCCACCCACAAAAACAGCAACAACCAAGTGATGAAAAACTCAAGTCCAACAATTCCAGCACCGCCTCATTGCCGGCGTGCGACGAAGCTGTACAGGGCGTTATTAGCGATATCACAGCAAAAATACCTCAAGGCAATAGAAATGATCTCAGCGAAGACGATGACGACGACGACGATGGGGACCTCAACAACGCGCCAGCGAGCAAAACAAACAAAAACTTACCACAGCCACCGTCGCTGTTGCCGACCGTAGCGTGCGCACGCGAAGCTGTGAGTGTGAAGCACGAAGAGTGCGAAATGGATCAGTTGGGCAATAAAATTAAGGAGAAAATCGGCACAGAGACGAAGAATATTGAAGAATTCATTGATAAGACTGTAGCAGAGACGGTGAGTGGCATCGTTGAATTTAAAAAGGATTTGATGCGCAATCGTGACTTCCCCACACTACCGCACATAGCACAAGATGGCCTACGCAAGCGTGCTGCCGCTGGTGCCGCCAGTGCAGCAGCGCCGAGTGGCGGTAGTGGCAACGAAACTATTGACAAACTAGTGAATGGCGTCGAAGAGAGTGGCGCGTTTCTGAAAAAAGAAATCGAAGTGATTAACGCTGTGGTGCAGCAGGCGAACGTCTTGCCGGCGGTGCTGAGCAATGGACATGCAAAATAGTAATAAATGCCACAAGCATTTAAAGGCATGCCGAACTGGGTTGGGTTGTGGTGGCGTCGACTGGGATGAGTGAGTAGGATGAGAAGAAGGATGAAAATTTTACAAAAAAATAAAAACAAAAGGGGGGGGACTACAACGCAAGTCCATGAAAGTAATGGATGGAGCTCAGATTTGAAGCTTAGCTTATTTGGAAAGCAGAAGGGGAGAAGACACAAAGAAATAGAAAAAAAAATAAACTAAAAAAATTTACGTGAAAAACATCAAAAGCAGCAGAGGAAATAAACAGCCACACAAAAGCACGAACACACGAAGACGCACCTTCCCACGCGCACACACACACGCACATACGCATATTGACACACAGAACAAATGTACATATTTATACAAGGCAGAGAGACAACAACAACAACACATACATACATATATGTGCATATTGTATATTTGTATGTAAAGAACAACTGATAGCGAAAATTATTAAAATATTTACTGGTTTACAAAAAATTTCACTGGCTTAAATGCGATTTTTTGCTCTTACTCAACAACAACATTTGAAAATTGAAAATTGCCATTACATTTGCTTGTATGTAAATCTGTTATGTTTTGCCTGAATAGGCAGGTACAACCATGTTTTCTGTGCTTTGAGCAAAGCCTGTCGTTAAAATACATTTTTATATATTACAAAAAACTTTTTTACTTATTTGTTTCTTTCTGTCGCTTGAGTTCCTACACAAATTCTTGTAAAAATCTACATGTAAACGCTAACTTTCACAAAACAAAAAAAAAATTGTTTCAAATAAAACTAAAGACAACAAAACATAGCTCGAACTCATATCTCGTATTGAATTGGAAATTTTTAGCTATCACTCAGTAAAAACAACATTTTTACATTTAATATTCATCAAAAAAAAAAAAAAAACAAAAACAGAACCAAAAAAAAAACAAGAGTGGTATAGCTTTTTACCTATAGCTATCTATGTATAATATCATTATTTTTGGGCTTTTGTCGGGATAATTAAATTTGTATGTGTGTTTTTTTTTTAATTGTTTGTTATGTATGAAAGAGATTTAAAGGCCTTGAGCCTAATGACTGGACGTTCTGCACGTTTTTTGTTCCTAAAAATATAAAACTTTTAAAATGACTAAAAATATGGAATTTGTAATTAATTTGAAATTAATTTCTATAATAAGTAGGGGTCACACACAGAAGCAATTGACATCAGGCGAAAGTTGCGTGGATTACAATCGAATTGTGCGCTCATCGTCAATTGTTCGGATACCAATTTAAACCTTCGTTGGGCAAACGGGTCTGGGTTTTTCGACTTTGGATGTGAGCTTAACATATTTATATTATAGCTAACGACTTGAGCTTCTACAGCCATGAACAGATAAATAGCACAAATGCTAACCTTATATGTTAAGTTAAGTTTTTAGTTCGAACTCTGCTTTGATCAAATAAATTTGTTTGCTTGCATTTATTCGAGGAATTTACTGTTTTTTTTTCGAAGAAATTTTTTGCATTCTATTTTATTTATGCTTATTGCTGTTTGGAAGTGGACAAAAAAATAGCACATTGTAACTTGTGCAGCGGAGAGTAAAACTTTAATATTGTTTCAGCGATTTTTAGTATAATTTTTTGTTTCTTAAATAAAATTTTAAAGTATTTACTAAAAATGGGACGTGGAAAACATTGCAACCGTATGAATCAAAACGGAAAAAGCTATGCAGAAATAGCTGAAATGATGACGTGCTCTCGGAAAATGGTTTACATATATCTAAGCGAAAAAAACGGAAAGAAAACCAAAGCCGCGCAAAACTGATGTTAATGTGGATGGAGCTGTAATACGCAAGAGCAAAGCAGATCCTTTTAAGTCGGCACGGCAAATAATGCTTGAAATAAACCAAGAATCTGGTATACAGGTGTCCAGAAAGTTTGTAGGAAGGTGACTTAACGAGCCCAGCTGTTTGGCTGCATAAACAAAAAAAAAAAAAAAATCATTCCTCAAAAAGACATATCAAACACCGACTTGCCTTTGCAACAGCCTGCAAAGACAAATCCATTTAGTTTTGGAAAAACGTACTTTGGACCGACGAAACCAAAATAAATAGGATGGGACCAGATGGGAGAACTATTGTACGTCGTCAAAAAAATCAAGCGCTAAATCCTAGGTTCCCAAAAAAGACGATTAAACACGGCGGCGGCGGCGGAAGCATCATGGTTTGGGGAGCTTTTTCCTGGCATGGGGTTGGGCCGATCGTTCGCGTAGTTGGCAAAATGGATAGATTTCAGAATATGAATATACTCCAGAATAAAATGGAGCCATTTGTGTTTGAGTTTATGCCATTAAATTGGACATTTATGCAGGACAATAATCCAAAGCATACTGCAAAGACAGTGAACTAATGGCTCAGAAGAGAAAACATTAATGTACTGGATTGGGCGACGCAGAGCCCTGATCTCAATCCAATAGAAAATTTGTGGAATGGCGTTAAGGTCAAAATCGCTAACAAAAATTTAAAAAATTTCCAAGATTTGTGGGCCGCAGTTGAGGAAGCTTGATACTCGATTCCAAAGGAAAGATGCCACACGCTTGTAGAAAGCATGGAGCGACGGCTTGAAGAAGTAATCAAAAACGGTCGATATAGTAGTACAAAATACTTGTCTGGTAAAACAACATTATTACTTAACTATCTGATTTGTTTACAATTTTTGCTCTTATTTGGAATTTTATTTATATGTCCAGGAGGTTTCGTGAGTTATCAACATTCTCGTAAATTAAATCAGAACTGAAATTCTTGTTGACCATTTTTTTGTTTTAAAGTGGAAGTAAATAAGTTTTTTTATTTTTTATGTTGCTTTTTCCTCCAATAAAAAATAATTATTTAAAAACATATTCAACTCTTTGGTTTCAAAGTCTAAATGTGCTATTTATATGACCATGGCTGTAGGTAGTTTTCTAAAATTTAATTTTCTATCGATTTATGGATATAACCTTTTAAAAAGGATCCTCGAACAGGACGGAAGAAGCCCTAACCCGCAGGTTTCAAAAAAGGTGTCCAGCGGAGGTTTAAATAGAATGTTGATAAATAATTCGCTTACATACAAATTAAATTGCGAGCTGTAATAAGAAAGAAAAAGGGTTATAGCATGAGAAGAAATAACGCTCCATTTGTAGTTTTCCAAAGGATTGATTAGAATAACGTACGAGGGCGGGTCAATAAGTCCGTGACTTTTTGTATTTCTGACCCCTTACTGAAAAAGAAATACTGCTCCTGTCAAATACAGGCATCTGTCAGTTGACTCCTGTCAAAATTTGAACGTGCTGCGTCAGTTAGTTTGTGTTTTACAGCTACCTTTATCAGACTACCACAAATTTCTTAGCATTACAAATCATTTTGTTTGAGCAGCCCTTCAACCGTATTATTTCGGAGAAGATTTTGCCCTATTCAAGCATTTTTTTATAATTGTCCTTTTTTCTTCACTGCAGTGCTTTCCGCGGCTCATAATTGAAAAATAGATATTAATTAGATGTTTTGTCTTTTAACTAATCACCTTTTCTAACAAAAACGTGTGTTTGCCAATGCTAATTTTCGCGCAAATGCTTTTTCCGACAAAAACATGTGCCTGGTGCTATTATTTTTACCGCCATATTTTGCATTCCCCTTTCAATTTTGCTTCTTTTGGGAAGAACCGTTATCATTTTAGTTCTGTTTTTTGCTCTCGCCTATCAGAGAAACTGTCAGTAAGACAAGAAAAAAGCATCTGCAAACCAAGTTTTCTTTTAGTCAAGTTTTGCCATGAAATAAAGTGAGCTGCTTGTTTTGGTGCTATTATTTTTACCGGCACTGTATATGAGGAATGCTTATGATACCAAGACAAAAATAATAACCCCATAAATGTTTGAAAATACAGCTTAAGTGTCAATCCTTGAACGGATATAAAAACGGAGCGGTCTGGTCATGTAGAACAGACTGCTGTGGGAACGAAAGAAATGTAGATAAAAAAAATAATGCTTAAAATAAAAGAGCAATGGTTCAACCAAGATTAGGAGTTTCTTTACTACAGTGGACAGGCAAACCGAAAACAAAAGTATGATAGATATATGAGTATGCATCTGACTGTGCATATTGACGATCAGCTATTTTCTTTCGTCCAACTTTGTATCAGCATCCGAATGAAAATTATTTTACACGAAACAAATGTTCTTTTCGCTATACGGAATAAGCTCCATCTGGTATCGCTATGGTTGGCTTATTGCCAACCAGGCTAACCTAACCTAACCTATACGGAATAGGGCAACATCCCGCAAGGTTAACTCAAGATTTTAATTGCTTAGTGTGACCATTAACTTACATATATAGACATACGTTTGCATGGATAAAGGTGAAGGATATTGTAATAAATAATCGCTCGCATAAAGTCCAAGTTTGGTCTTAGCTAAACTCATGTTTCACACATTTATTTGATATACATCTGCAAAAAGTTGACAAATTTATACGGAATGCGCCTAAAAGATGCAATGTAATATCGAAATAGCAATCAGAGCTGCTAAGACATTCATAAATTTATTGGCTACTTCTGCAGATAAAGCGCTTATTCACAACCGGTGTGTTGCACAATTTTTCAAAGTATCACATTCGATGTAAAATTCTGGCAATTTTAGCAAAAGTATAACGGTTTAACTGGCAAACATTTGGTCGAGGTTACGCGCAAAATCTTTTAAATCGGCATCATAAAAATGTGGCTTGCACGATTACTTTATTCTTTTCATTTTACTGTCGGAGTATCGAAATTAGCACGGGAAATATTTATAGAAAACTCCGTTATAAGTGCTGCAATGCTTTCGTTGTCGGAATTATGAAATTCGCTCCGATAAATATCACCATATCATAAAATATCAATATAAACCAAGAATGATAGATACCAGGTTTGCTCGTTAGGTATGGTCAAAAAAAAAAATGTTTGAGGGGAACATTGGATTCTACGTCATTCGTTTTGTGTTTCAATAAGCTAAAGCGAAACTAAACGACTAAACGCATCAAGAAGACTCCTAAAAGACGCTGACTAAATAGAAAGCAACCTGTTTGAGAAAACATAAAAAACAATTTCGCACGTGACTGAGCTGGAATCCGTGCAAACTGAGAGCATAAATCATTCACTATACAGAGCCTGCATCGACTCTTCTACAGAGTACACTAAACTTTTCTTTCTTAATCGATAAATACCGGCAGCGCGGTCTCTGTTATTATTATTATTATTAGAAGGCCATTACGCACTGCGACCAGAGCTGATCTATTGTGAAAGGCCTATTTTTGTAACCCTAGAGTTTTAGGCTTTTTAAAAATTTTAGCACAATTTTGGGTTTGTTGTTCCAAAGATTGCGTGGAGATACTACGATACCACCAAGGTGATGAAGTCTCTGTCTACCCAACGCAGGACATTCACAAAGCACATGTTCTGAGCTTTCTATGTCCATTTCGCAAAAGCGGCAGACATTGGTCTCAGATAGACCAATATTATTTAGATGATACCTCAGGCTGCAGTGATCAGTATCTGATCCTGTTAAAAGACGCAGATCTACTCTGCTTAGTGAGAGAAGTTTGTCAGATATTCCTTTTTTGGGACTTAGGAATAGTTTGGCTTGACGCTGACCGGCACAGTTTAGCCAGTGTGCAGCAAATTTTCTTTCTTCCCATTTCCTAAGGAATTCATTAAAGTGGCTTTTTCAGAGTCCACAGAAAGGCTCAGGAGCAGAAAGTTGCATATTTGCTCCTTGTTTTGCAAGGTCATCAGCCTTTTCATTTCCCTCATGTCCTTCATGTCCCGGAATCCAGCCTAGTGTTACTATGTTGAGGTTTCCTAACGTGTTGGGAAGGCTTAGGTAATCATTTACCAATTTAGAGGTGATAGTTGTTGATAGAAGGGCTTTTAGAGCCGCTTGGCTATCTGAAAGTATGTAGATGTGAGTACCTCTCATTTTCCTGCTAAGGCATTCTCTCACACATATTTCAATGGCATGTACTTCTGCCTGGAATATTGTTGAGTAGAGTCCCATCGGAATCGATTTTTTGAGTTTAGGCCCATTGATTCCTGCCCCTGTTCTACCATTTTCCAATTTGGACCCATCAGTAAACCATAGCGGTCTCTAATTAACACCTCTGTTGTTTACCTCTGCTCTAATCCAATATATTAACGAAATCAATTGCGCGAACGACGATTTAACAGTTCTCTGCAGTAACTGGCTTAGTTTTCTACAGCAAGGACAACCATAACATTTTAGCTGCTGCTAATGGCACATAAATCAGAGAATGTTAATGAATTCGTTCTCTGTATAAATGTTGACAACATAAAATTTTCCAGTTCTTCTCTGTTAAATCACTGTTGAATTGTTAACTAACGGATTTGCGCTCTTCGTTTCACAATTTTGCTACTTCGCAACTTTTTTATGCGCTCGGCTCGTATATCCTTATCAACCAATCAACAAATCAACCAATTGCGCGTTTTTTTAGACGCGTCGCTCTACTTATTTCACGTTTCCTTTTTATCCCCTCAATGCTAAAAAAAAATGTTAAAGTAATCTTCCACTTTCGATCCACCTAGTTTTGTATGAATGCTGCGAGAATGTACAGACACAAAATTTACGATTCTAACTATGACTAAGTTTATAGAAAAAAGCGAAAAAGTAAAAATTTATATAAATAGTTAAAAGAGAAACAGAAATATGTAGTTGATTGTGAGATTAAAAATTATTAATGTTTTCCAAACTATGAAATTTAAACGACTTAAGAAATACATATGTGCAAATCCAGTGCTAAAAAGGGTAATATACAACAAAAATATACATACGATAAAAAATATAAATACAAAATAATGCAACAACAACAAAACAAAAAAACAAGATTTACAAGAACATTCACAATTTTTAGACTGAAATCTAGTAACAGTAAACAGTAAAAAAAACAAAAAACAGAAGAAAACAACAACAAAAATTGTAATCTAATGCATACATACATACATACGCATGTATGTATGTGAATATCATTATATTCAGTTAAACAAAATGAATCAGGAAACGCTAATAGAAACTCTGCCACTGATTCGAAAATCAATTGGGCGTTTAAGGCCGTATGAAATTTGAGAAATGCGCAAATTTTTAAATAATTTTTATAATTCTTTTTTGTAAACACTTATTGAAAGAATACAATAAAAAAAATACTGTTAAGTCGTAAGCTTCAAATCATACAACACTCGTACTCGTTTGTGTACTGCAAAAAAAATAAAATTCAAAAACCAACAAACACAACAATGAGCACAAGTTAAGTTAATATAAAAAATTAGTTGATGCGTAACTACCATTAGCGAGTGCGTAGGTGCGAATATCCGTGCATGAACAGCAAATAACAGAAAAAGTTTTTTCTAACAGCGGTCGCTCCTCGGCAGGCAAAGGCCAATATGTTAAAAAATTCTCTTGTAAAATTTTAAGTTGATATCTTGATTACTTATTGTGTTATATTCGACAGCGCGAAAAAAATGGTATTTCGAGAAAAACGCGATTAAGGGGTTATATATAGTTAGAACACCGAAAAAAAAGCGAATTTTCCAGAATTTTTTTCTGAGGAAACTTTTTAATTTATTGATCTTAAAATGGGTACACATATTATGTTATCTTTTAACTGTATTTTAAGTTGTAATATTAGTAAAAACATTTATTCGGAAAGGAGCTACAGCTGATCTCCAGGAGCTCCTCTCAAAAAAGACGTTTTGCGGTGGTCACTATATCCCGGAACTGGATACTCTGAATTTAAAAAACCGAGCAGATTTCGTTAAAGTTATGTCAAATCTAGTAATTAATCGAAGGAATAGGCAAAATACAATTTTTGACAAAATGGCGGTTTCTCAAAAAAAAAAAATCGATTTTTGATCAAAATTTCAGCCTTAAAATATTTATAAAAAAATAAATATTTATCGGTGAAAAAAAATCTTCGACTAATTACTAAAACATAAAATAGCTGCAACGAAATTGAAGAAGAGACTATAAAACACTTTCTATGCTGGTGCATGGCTCTGTATAGAAGAAGGTTCAATATTTTAGGAAAAAGTTCCCTGAATAACTTGGCAATATAAAAATAACAAGTCTTGTTATGTATATTAAAGCCACAGATTGGTTCAATGAGGACAATATAGAGTGAGGAGAGGGACAGCCCTGGTGATATCACAATGGGCCTACAGCAGGCCTAGGTGTGTCAAGCGACAACTACTGTACCTACCTACTAAACAATATATTTAAGAAGCTCGTGTTTAAATTTGAAGCTAATCGGTTTAGCCGTTTTCGAGTAATGTTGGTCACCGACTTTGAAAACAACATTTTGAGAAAAACGCGTTTAAAGTTTGAAAAGCACTGCACTGCCGCTCCGGCTTTATACTTTCAAGCACTCTGAAACGCCTTTTCAAATTTGTGTGTAACTTCGAAAATATTCACCGGAACGATATTGAATTTTCTGTGTGTTTTCTTAAATCTATGTACATTAAGAAAGAAATAAAATATAAAAAAATCGATTTTTTTTAATTCCAACTGTATATAACGCCTTAAAGTTGTCATTCTTACTCATATTTCGTTCGACGCGCATCACTTCACAGACTCTATAGGGACTTTTTACACTTTCTATTAAGCTTAAAACATTGAAAAGATATTCTTTAGATTGTAAATGAATTTTTAAAGCAAAAAAAGAAAACAAATGGAAAATTTGAAAGTTCTGGAGGAGCTGTGCCCTCCTTAATATTGACTAATTGTGCTCAAGCTGCTTCTTCCCAATCTTACATTTAGTTAACTCAAATTTTTACAGCAACTCCTTAATTATCGAACTGTAATCCGTAGTGCATAAGTCGCCAATGTAGGCGGAACTGTGTTGCGTTCCGGTTCGAAAAACTTCTTTTTGGTATGCAAAGTGTGGATAATTTTTACAAGTCGCACCCAGCTTCGTGTTAGAAAGGAAATATTTGCTTTAACCACCAGACAGACGCCTTAGCATATATTTTTTTCTCAATTAATGTTTAAGTGACGAACTTAAATTTTACTCAAATTATTTGCGTACGTAACACATAATTTTAAGTTGAAAGCACAAGCGTCGAGTTTCTTTGAGATAACACGCAAATGTAAAAAATAAAAAAAAAATAGCTAGAAAGTGAAATGTTATTATTCGCAGAAAAGTTACTAAATATTGCAGATCATGCAAAAAGGCAAAGAGAATCAGTAGATTGCAATAGGAAAAACGAACTAGATAAGTCAAATTTTTGAATGTAAAACAAAAGCAAACGCAGAATTTGCGAATATTGAAAAAAAGAAACTAGAAAAGATGAACAAATGCAGAGATATTTTTAAAAAGTGCA
This sequence comes from Anastrepha ludens, assembly GCF_028408465.1. NCBI lineage: Eukaryota > Metazoa > Arthropoda > Insecta > Diptera > Tephritidae > Anastrepha > Anastrepha ludens. The sequence goes on along the minus strand of NC_071502.1, from coordinate 23,862,613 downwards.
AAAATGCAATCAGATGTGTTTTATTTTGAGATGTGAAAAGCTGTGCGCACGTAAGTAAATTGTTTTTTTTTTTAAGTGCGAAAAAAAATAAAAATAAAAAAAAAACTAACGAAGTGGCCAGCACGTATTTCAACTTCATTTTTTTTTTTTCTTCCCGCGGCATCATTACATTCCTCGTTGTACCAATTGTTTTTTCGCGCTTGGCGAAATCCAACTTCTACTGCGGCGGTGATACGTAGAGACCGATAAACGCTGCTCCATTGCTCCTGCATGCCGGATTGGTGGGCAGTTCTCTCTGAGAGCAGGAGTGAGAGTCGAGTGGCGAGTGGCGAGACTGCGGGCTGTCTGTTGCGATTGCAGCTATCCGATGTCGTACATTCTTGACGTAGTTGGAAGTACGTTTTTTGCTGCACAGAGGCGTGTTCATAGTTTGGCTACACAAAGGTAATGATCCGAGTCGATGGGCACACGGATCATACGTACTTACATATAAAACACCACAAGCGCAGCTTGATCGATTTGGTTTCGTGTTCTTCGATCAGGAGACAGCCCGGTAGCTTGGTGTATCTTCTTATGCTGGAATCTGGTGCCACAGACTACCATGTTTCGAGCTGCGGCGAAGTAGATCGGTCTCTGTCCGTTATAGGATGCTTCGTTGTGCCAGCTACCTTGCCCACTCTGGCATTGAAGTCGCCAAGGACGATTTTCATGTCGTGGTGGGGGAAGAGCTCAGAGCAACGTTCCAGGCGCTCATAGCAGAAATCTTTGGTCGCATCATCCTTCTCTTCCATCAGGGGGTGGGCGCAAATGAGCGAGATGTAGAAAAATCTCGCTTTGATGCGGATTATTGCGATTTTTTTTTGTTTTTTGTCGGGACAGACTAGCAAGTATAGCACTCAGACACAATGAAGTCCATTGTACTGCAGTCGGGCTCCCTTTTTAATTTTCTTTAAATCTAGTCGACCTCCAAAGAAATCTGAGTAGTGTCAAGGAACCAAGGTGGTCGCTTCTTAACACATTAACGCCAAAGACCTCAAGCCTGATTCGAGCGAAGGCCGGGCAGACGCATAGAAAGTGGTCCGCCGTCTCATCCTCCTCTCCACATGCTGAGCAGTGTACAATGTCTGAGATGCCCACCTTTTTCATGTGCTATGCCCATAGAAAGTGGCCCGTCATCAGTTCAACCAATTGCCTACATTCCCCTCTGCTTAATGACAAGAGGAACTGCGACAGTCGGTCGGACATGATAGGTAACATCAGTTTTGTTCATCTGCAGCCTCTCTCAGCCTGCCAAACTCGCTTGTGGGATAGAATAACCCGTTTGCTAACCGTGGCTTGGAAGGTAGTGGCAGAACGGGTTCAGAGCCAAGGAAATTGACCTCAGATCCCATCCTAGCTAAAGAGTCGGAGATCTCATTACCCGCGATACCACGTGACCCGGGACCCACGTTAGCATCAGGCTATTATGTCTACCGACTAAGATCAGCCTGGATTTACAGGACTCAACTACCCTTGAAGTGGTTGGAGCGCTGTCGAAAGCCATGAGCGCAGCTTTGCTGTCGCTGCTGACACATATAGATCTGCCTCTCCATCGATTTTCCACAACAAAGTTCACCGCTTCTTGAACAGCATACACCTCCGCTTGAAATACAGATGCGTGCATTACAAGAGCAAAGTGCAGTTTTGTCCCGCCGGATTCCACGTAGACACCAGAGCTGGAACCGTGCTCTGTCCTGGATCATCCACGAAAATGCGAGAACAGTGTTTGCCGGGCCCATTTTCAGAGTTTGACCACAGTCGAGCCTCTGGCAGCACCGCACTGTACCTCTTGTCAAGTACGACCCTGGATGACATGGAGCCAAGGCGTATGGCGAGGATCATTGGATCGAAGTCCATGCCTACTCTGTTGTCCAATGCTGGACAGGGGCCGTACCAATTCCCATTGTGTTTCAGCCTGGAGATGGCCTTCAAGGCCGCCCTTTGGATGAAAACTTCAAGCGGTGGTAGACTAACCAGACCATTTGATGCCGAGCCTGAAGTAGTCGGAAAAGCTCCGGTGCAACAGATGGCCACAGTGCGTTGTAGTCTCGATAAGGTCCTTCTGACTCCCACGAGAGAGAGTCTACCACTGATGCCTAATAGGTCTTATCATAGCTGTGTAGATCCATATGACCTTACTAGGAGAAATACCCCACGTTTTCCCAATGGACTTCTGGAAACTGTAGTCCAATGGATTCGGATCTGCACTTCCAGATGGCCAATCTTCTGCTGCTATGAACCCAGAAATATTGTTTTTTAGCCACTGCTGGGTGGTTTTTGCCTTATGGGCTGGAGCGGAATCTTACTAGAAGATCCAGTGCTCTCCATTGAAGAAAGTACTGCCCAACTGCTTCACTACGCCTTCTAAACCTTCCCCCTGGTACACTTTGGCCACGGTCTTAACCTTTTTTCGCAGAAATATAGCGATGTAACGCATTTACGAGACACTCCCATCCAAACTATTTGGAGGCTGGATGGTGGCCACCTTCGAACTAGATTTTTTTGCGTCTTTAGTTGATTTAGCATAGATTTCGTCGTTTTGCTTTTTAAAAACGTCTTCAATAGTGAAAACTTTCTCATCTGTGAGAGGAATATTTTCATGTCCGGTGACCGCGTGCCACCGAAGAAGCTGCTTGTATCTGTCGAGTCTAATCAAGCGCGTTGTCAAAAGATGACTAGTTGAGTGACGGAAGGCTTTCATTTGGAGATCATTTCTAATTAGTCTTGACAAGGATCTGATCGATGCATTCAATCATTCAATATAATCACAATCAAGTTTTAGTAAAATTACGAAATTATAGTTTTATTAAAAAGTATTAGATATAATAAATACTTTCCATTACTTTGCATACGCATTTAACGTGTCGGTTATTTGCCGTATATATGCACACATCTCAAATCCATAAACGTCATTTTAAAATTTTAAGCTTCCTGTGACTTTATAAAACGTTCCCTTTTCCGATGAATGCAACGCACACAAATGCACTTCACTACATTCAACTTTACCAAAATCGTAATCACCAAATCGTTTTAATATTTCGCGTGCGTCGAATGCGCCCGCCGCTTTGTCATCAATCTGCTTACGGTACCGATTGTTCATCACAGTCATATGCAGCTTCACCGCATCGCGTTCGTGATCGTCGATACCCAAACCACTACGCAAAAATGGCTGCATGGCCAAATTGGAAAACTTTTGTAATTCTGGCGATTCAATGCAAGCATACAGTACGCGCACAGCACTCGGATCGTCATTCATGATCTCCAGACCGCGCACCTGCACTTGAAATGGCGTATGTAGATCGGCAAGGAAAGCTCTGCAAGGAGGAAATACATGAAATAAATCTACATATGAAAAAAAAACTACTTATTTTGCAAAACACCACGCTCACTTGCAACTTTGCAGGACCTCAACCGCTTTCGCACGTTCCGCATCATCCAGCAACACACACACGCACAGCGTTAAATGTATGCATTCGTCAGATGGGAAGAGATTTTCATCAATACCTGGCAAATTCAAAGCCAGTATTTGCGCCTACAGGGGACAATATACTCGTAATTGAGATATATGTACTTAAAGGCAATATACATTCTGTCAAAAAAGTACTGGGAATTGTTCAATAACACGCAAAACAATTGTTTAATCATCAAAATTCATTTTGTCGCCTTCAAAATAGGCTCCATTCGAAGCAATACACATATGCCAATGATTAGTTCAGTAATCAAACCACTTTTTAAACGCGTTTGAAGAGATCTTCTTCAGCTCCTTCAGTGAATTCTCCTTAATGGCCTCTAGCGGCAAGTTAAGTTTTGGAAAAAGAAAAAAGTTACAGGTGTCTAAATCCGATGAATACGGTGGTTGTTCGATGATATTTGCCGAGTTTTTGCTCAAAAAAGTGTTCACAATATGAGCATTGTGAGACGGTGCGTTATCGTGCGAGATCCAAGAGTTTTCTTTCCACCAATTGGGCCGTTTCCTACGCACATTTTCTCTCAAGCGTCGCATAGCTTACACAAAATATTCCTTATTTACCGTAGAACTCTTTGGAACGAATTCCGAGTGCACAACTCCCTGATAATCAAAGAGAACGAGTAGCACGACTTTCACTTTTGACCGACTTTGACGTGGCTTTTCGAGTTTCGGCTCATGTGGATAGCGCCATTCAGCCGCCTGTTGACTGGTTTGCATGTCAAACTCATACAGGGTTTGATTGAAAAGTAATGAGCCTTATTTTTTTAAGCAGTCTTTCAATTCGGATGTCACAGTTTTTTGGATCGCCTCGATGGAGTCGAAACGCCTCCCCTTCAGCTTTCTTTTCAGGCGCGGGAACAAGAAAAAGTCCAGAGGGGACAGGTCTGGGCTGTAGGGAGGTTGGGGAAGCACCGGAACCCCCAGCTTGGCCAATGCAGAGGTGCAGAGGAAGGCGGTGTGCGCCGGCGCATTGTCGTGATGAAGGGTCCAATTGTTGACGAGATCGGGCCGAACCCGGGCGACGCAGTTTTTCAGCCGAAGGAGCACTTCTTTGTAAAATGCCGCGTTTACAGTGCTTCCTGGAGGTACAAACTCCTTGTGGACGATGCCTCGAGAGTAGAAAAAGATGATCAGCTGCATTTTCGCCACTGCAAAATCCTAACACACCTTTAAAACAGCTTTCACGCGCGGAGCGATGTTGACTGCTCCGCTGTTGCCAGCGAACTGGGACCGGTTTCTAGTGGAAGGGGAAGGTCCAACGATCACTTTCCCCCACCAGCCGATTCGGTTGATCGCTTGGCAGACGCTCCGTTACTCTTCAATCAAACCCTGTATACCCACGTCTCATCACCTGTTATGATGCGCTGGATAAACGTTGGGTCCAAGTTCACAGAATTGCTTGAGATCTTCAGCCACCTTCTTCCGATGATTTTTGAAAATTGTGAAAGAAATCCAACTCTCTTATAACGAGTCGAGCAGCCACGCGTCTCATGCCCAATTTATGGTGTAAAATGTTGCGAATTGATTGGTGAGACACGCTAAAGTCACGAGTTACCTCTCTCAAACTTAAATGATGGTTTTCCAGCACCATTTTCTTGACTTTGTCGACGTTTTCATCCGTTAAAGACGTTGATGGGCGACCACATCGGGGCAAATCTTCCACGACTTCTCGGCCCTCTGCAAAAGCCTTATTTAAGCCAAATTCTTTGTTCGATATTTTTATCCATAGTGAAAATCGCAGAGCACACCTGCGGTTGACTGATATAAAAGTAATTAAATGCCAAAAACAAGCTAATTGACATATCACGCTCAAACTCTGCGACACTGTAGAGGAAAGTTGTACCAACATTCTAGCAAAAAAACAAAAATTTAGACATACTATACTTGTATGTGTAATGCGCGCTTTTTAAATCTGCAATTCCCGATATTTTTTTGACAGAATGTAAACTAATCACCTTAAAATCAATGTATTTCTCCTTTACTTCGCCGTAATTTAACGCCACACAGGTGAAGTGCGTCGGTCTCATACGCTTACGCAGTGAAACTAATAGCAAATGTATTTTTCTACGTGCTGCCATAACGCTACTGCGTGTTTTGCCTAAAACGTTTTTAAATACATTTTTCACAAATCCCTTTCTGATTCAGTATTACACTTTGGCAGAACTTACCTTTTATAGAAACATCTTCAGCCTTTTTCTGTCCCCCACCACCACCATCTCTGCTGCGTGGCACATAAATATCTGTTTGTGTTTCCGATTCAATGCGTCGTTTTGTGGTGCCTTTGAAACCGATCAATCCGCCATAAAAACTCCTGCAACAAAGCAAAACTGCATTAAGTTCAAGGTCCAAGGAAATGTGAATCCTTACTGTGCCACATGCAGAGTCAATTTGTAGTAGCTATTTGGAAGTTCTTCCAGAATGAAATCGGCGCCCTCCTCCTGTTCATCATCATCGTCCTCGTCATACAAGTCTGGAAAACCAATTAATAATTAGCAGAACGAAGGTTGATGTTGATATTCATTGCTTACCCTGCTCCGTGTAAGTATTTTCCGACTTTTTCGACTCTGGCTGCCGTTGGCGCTGCATGGCCGCTAGTTGATTACCGAAATCTTCGTGTATTAGATTAATGCGATAGCAACGGTTGTTGTCCAAGCGTTGCACAGGTGGTGCTAATAATTCACGGCTCATAATCGCAGTAGTTTTTAGTGAAAACAAATCATATAAAAATTGTATTCAAACGGCAAATTATTAGGTGTGTTTCTGTACCAACTAATTGTAGTAATTAATTTTGTTTCCTTTTAATAATTTGTACCAATTATTTCAACAAGCAATGACTTTTTGTGAAGTTTGTACCTAAAAATTTGGGAAATTTACACAACAAAATTTCCTTTCTTTCCACGTTGGATTCTAGTTTGTGGAAACAGTTCGGATTTGTAACCAACCTCGAACAGTTACTTCTGCAGCACTCCCTCAAAAATGTATGTGAAATATTTTATGCTATTCAAAACTCAAAAGAGCAAACAAGTAATACGTTATTAGGGGAAGATAGAAATTCGTGGAAGAAGCGAAAATATAGTTATGTTTCCCTGAAAAGTGCAAATTTTCCGTTATTGCAATTGCTTTGATACTTTTTTTTGCAAGTATATTTAAATTAAATTGGGAGGGTATCCCTGGTAGTGGCAGGCTAATCACCTACCCTGCCAGAAATCAAAATAGATTAACGAAACCAACACAAGACTGAGTCTTGTCGAGGCCCTATTCTCCCAAGTGTAGTAAACGAGGAAAGAAAGAAAACAAAACCTGGATGCTAAGTCCATTGTACAATGGCCACAGATGACCAATGGCTACGTTATGGAGTACTGTACAGCGGAATTATGCCCTTTTGTTTTATATGTATGGTGAAGAATCAAGAATGATAAAATAAGATTGCGCCTACCGAATTCAGTGTGACGTCATTGCTGTGAATATACAAACATAAGAGAGGCAGCTTACTTGTTTGTAAATAGGAAAAACAAGGCGTATCTATAGAAGGCGAAGTTATTGGAATAATTAATCTCCTCTTCTTCCATTCGACTTTAATTTGGAAATGCCTGTAAACCTGAGTGGCAGCAAGTCTTTCATTTAATCTCTCACATTCTTCTATTCTCTTTCTCTTGACAGTTTTAATTTAAAAAATGATGTTGCTACTTGAATACCACCACCTTGAATATATTCGCCTTGAGGAAGAGTAAATGCCGATTTCCACAGGGAAACATTTTGTTCCTGGGAGAAGAGAGAGACAGAGCATTTTGTTGTTGTTGTTGTAGCAACATAAACATTCCCCGTGCATATACAAGGAATTCTGCTGAAGTGACAGTCCCTGAATATAAATCCGGGTTGTTCCGGTTACGTAGAGCCGACTGTCGTGGGGATTTTGTCTCCCACACTGGCGACACGCTTTGTATTCTTATTCGTATTTTCAATCTTAAAGTTGGATACAAAACAATTTTTGACAGTTGCTTCTTTCGTTTTCTTCTTTTGTGAGAGGAAGTTTTGAGTTCTGTGTTGGGTTTCAATTAAAGGAAGAAATCAACCATTGTTAACATCAGAACGCTGCTTGGGAAATGTAGAATGGTTTTTGCTAGTAAAATAGGTATGATTTAAAAACTTATGGGACATATTTATGTTGAATTAATTTCTTTTTATAAGTTTATTTAATTTAAAAATCACAATTATCAAACCATTTGTTGATATTTACAAACAATAAATTACTTTTCATTTTCGATATTTGTATGGTGCACTTTAAGCGAGGACGTCAGCCGCTTGTAAAAATCGCGATATATTAATTAGCGGTTTACGGAAGGCGCCACCTTACGTATTCCGTACATGGTGATGTCTCCACCTTCGATTGATTTTCTCCAACGTGAAAATATACGAATTGCGTAGTCAAAATAAAAACGACGAAATCAGCTGTTTTCTTGATTGCCGAAACTTACATTGAATTTTCACCTCCCGATATACTGAATTTTCACCTCACCAGTTGACTTTTTTCTGCACGTGCAATACCAATTTGTTAAAACACCAAGCATTTTTCTATTTTCCATTAATTGTTTTCGTAAAAAAAGAGTTTTTGTATAATAACATTAAGATGGCGCCACCACCACCGGGCAGTGAACCACCAAAATCATGGAAAAAAATAAATGAAGAGCGAAAAGCTCTGAAAAAGCAACGCAAACAAGAGAAACTGCTGAAAGATTTGGAGAAAAATGCAAAGTCTGAATTGGACGCAGCAGAACCTACGGAAAAGCCCAAGTTGCAACCTTCAACTATTAGCATTGCCGTCCCCGGTTCCATACTCGAAAATGCACAATCGGCTGAGCTGCGTTCATACGTAGCCGGTCAGATAGCGCGCGCAGCGTGTATTTTCCGCGTGCATGAAGTGATTGTGTTCGACGATGTAGGCGTGGCTACGGCACGGGAAACACAGCGCAACTATGATGCAGACGATGCCGAAGATGCAACAAATGGTGATGGCTTAACAGCAGTAACAGTGCGGAAAAGTTGCCTGCAATTGGCACGTATTCTACAATACTTGGAGTGTCCACAGTATCTGCGCAAATTCTTTTTCCCTCTACATAAAGATCTACAATACTCCGGTCTATTGAATCCATTGGATACGCCACATCATTTACGACAACAGAATGTTTTCCTCTATCGCGAAGGTATTATTTGTGATAAAAGAGCAAAGGATGGGTATTCGTATGTCAATGCTGGTTTACTGAATGATGTGCTGGTTAATAAGGCAATCGAAGCGGGTGTACGGGTAACAGTCAAATTGGACAATGTGCGAGGTAAGCTCGGAGACTACTTACCTTATTTAGATCTATGTGGTATTTAATGTTGTTTTTTTTTTCTAGATAACAGCAAAAAACTGCGCGGCACTGTAGTTAGTCCAGATGAACCGCGTCGCGAAACTGGCATCTACTGGGGCTACACAGTGCGCATTGCACATTCATTGGCAGAAATATTTACTAAATCACCTTATTCTGGAGGCTATGACCTAACTGTTGGCACATCAGATCGCGGTACCAATGTGCATGAGGTGCCAAATCGTTCATACAAATTCAACCATCTTCTTCTTGTGTTTGGTGGGCTCAAGGGTCTCGAAGCTGCGCTAGCAAATGATGACAAACTAAATGTAGATGATCCAGCGCTACTCTTTGATCATTATGTGAATGTGTTGCCGCGACAAGGATCGCGCACAATACGCACAGAAGAGGCATTATTAATTGCATTGGCAGCGTTGCAGGAGAAATTGCTGCCCAACGTGCCGGAAGTAGAGGAAAAACTTGACGAATATGAACTGCCGCGCAGTGATTACACAGGCATACGACCCGATGTAATGAAAAGCAATAAAAATAGTAAAAAACGTAAATTTTCGGATAATGTTGGCGAACCAGAGCATGCTGAAGTTGCATATCAGCAGGAACAGACAAAGTTTGAAGAGAAAACGTCACCGAAAAAGGCGAAAAAGAGTAAACATAATGGATCTTTGGCTGCCACGGAAATTGAAGTAAAACCAAAGTCGAAAATAACGAAGCAATTCAATAAGGGCTTAAACATGGATGGAAATGATGATGACTTTGAAGTGGTGCCAGCTAATGATAGCAAATCAACGGTTGCGTCGAAAGATTTGGGTGATTTGAGTCGCTTTGATTAGTTGATCATTTTAAAATGATGTTAAGTTAGTACAACGGTTTTAGAATTATGTATAATCTTTTCTATAATATGTATGTTATGTGTACATATATAAACTACTGCCTTTTTTTTGTAAGTAATTTGTCTATTTTGAAGTGTGGTGATGTAAATTAACTCTAAAGCTGTAGAAAGTTTTCGCGCCGCTCACTGCTAAATAGTTTCATGGACAAGGGCGAAAAAAAGTTTGATATTGTGGATAGTGAAAACCTTCAAGCCAGCTATGCACTCTCAAAAACATCAATCTTTCGATATATGTATGTACACTAGGACCGTACACAATTAAGTCCGAAGGGCCAGGCATCGTGGTATTTGTAATGTTGTTGTGTTGCGCTGGTGGCTTGCAAACGCCGTAATGCAACGTTTGGCTTTGGAGAAATGAGGCAAAAGAGACTGAATTGGAGGAGGATTGTTGATGAGGCTATGGTCCATAGATAATCTATGGTCCACCACAGACTGTTAAGCTGAGAGAGAGAGAGAGAGTAATGCCACGTTTTAGCCGAAATAGTAACAACATTTCAACACATCCTGATAATTTTGCATAGTGGTTGACATAATAGGTCTGTTCATGTAAAAATTATCCAGTAACTTTATTTCCAAGAATTCGCTCTCAAAGAGAAATAAGAAAAAAAAAACATAAACGCAAAATCAGTAACAATTTGCAAGTTTTACGAGCAGCCGAGTAAATTGCTTGCGGGAAAAATCACAAAAATTAAAAATTTTTCAGTTGAGCTACCTCGTATTTCATAAAAAAAAAAAAGCAAATACTATAAAATGCAAGCAAGCCACGTGTCGTACTTTGGCTGTACAATTTCGACATACGGTTGCCTAGTTTGGTTCAGAAGGGCTACAACACCACTAAATTAGAGAGAGTGCAAAGAACTGCATGTGTGGGCATCACTGGTGCCTGTAGAACATGTCCCACTGCTGCGCTCAACGTTATTCTGCACTTACTTCCTGTGGATCTGCAGGTTAAATCCATTGCTGCTCAGGGTGCTATTAGGCTGAAGTAGATTGGCCTTTGGAGACAACTTCCTGTAGAAGATAGTAGCATCTTGAAGCAGATCTCCCCGTCCTTCTCTGTCCTTCGCATTGATCTCTCTATCCGCCAACTGGGATTTGAGGGTTGTGCTAGAGCTATATTTCCGAGCAGGCAAGATGGGAAAGAGGGGAGGGTCGGCACGGATATAGATACCTCTGTTTTCACTGACGGATCCAAAATGGAGTCTGAAGTAGGAGCGGGGGCTAACTCTAAATCAGCCAGCATTTCGGTCTTCTTTAAACTGCCGGAAACAAGCAGCGTTTTTCAAGCAGAGATCTTCAAGGCATGCAAAATGCCTCGGGATCGCTGTTGGGAGGGATACATTAATATTTTTTCCGATAGTCAAGCTGCAATCAAGGCCCTGTCGTCGCCGTATTGCAGCTCTCTTCTGGTGAACTCCTATAAGGAGGAACTCAAACGACTCGAACGTGCAGGAAACATTTCCCTTATCTAGGTTCCTGGGCACAGGAATATAGAGGGAAATGAAATATCCGATGAGCTTGCCAGGAAAGGGTCGACAGAACCGGTTTCAGCTATCCCCCTCTCAGACATCGGTGTCCTTTTGTCTGTTGTTAAAGGGAAACTACACAATTTCTTTCTAAGAAAAGACAGATGGAGGTCTGTCTCATCATGTGCTATTTCGAAAACACCATGGCCTCAATACGATAGAAACAGAACGCTTAAGGTGATGGGAATCCCCCACCTTTAAATTTCCAAACTCATTGCGGTGTTCACTGGTCAGTGGGTTACCGGTACTCATGCGGAGAAGCTTGGGATTCCGTACAACCCCTATTGCAGAAGATATGGGGATCCTATAGAGAAAGGGACTGTTGAACACACTGCAAATGTCCGGTTCTGGCGGCTAGGCGCTTGAGATTCCTTAGCGTGCCCTTTGGGGATGACTTGAAGAAATTCTCCAGTCTACATCCCTTTTCTCTCCTCCGCTACATCAACCGCACTGGATGGCTGTAAACGGTTTTTTCTCTTCCCTAAATCCTTTCACAGGTAGGGGTCCAAATTATGGTATCAAAATGGCTCGTAAATGCTACTTGAAGTATACCTGGGGTATTCTTGCCTACCTACCTGCCTACCTACCTATAAAATGCAAAATAAGAAGCTGTCAGATGAAGAGCATTCCATTAGAAATTGTATTGTTGTGGTAATCACAGCTTTCTTCATACATATTTTCCTTGCTTCCATCTGTGCATGTATGTATGTATATGCACATATATTCGAAATTAGTTAATAACCAAGAAGTACAAGCACAAAACACAAAAGATATCTTCAAACTTTCGATGTGAAACTGCTGCAACGGTGGCTGGAGCTTGTGGTTCAGAAGTAAAGGGGTTTCCAATAAAAAGTGTTATTGGTGAATGGATTGCGCTATCGAGAGATGATTAACGACTTTTCATGGCCGGAAATGGATGGTATTGATCTGGACAAAGTTTATTTTCAACAAGACGGCGCTACGTGCCACACAAGCAACGAAACCATTGATCTGTTACGGGAAAAGTTTCCGGACCTTGTTATCTCTCGAAGAGGTAGAGGTGATCACAATTGGCCACCGAGATCTTGTGATTTAACACCTTGTGACTATCTTCTTTGGGGCCACGTGAAAGAGAAGGCCTACGTCAACAGCCCAGGGTCGATTCAAGACCTCGAAGATACATTTCCTGAAGCTATCGAGGACATAGAGCAGCCAATTTGCAATTCGGTTATGGAAAATTTCATGAAAAGGATATTGTCCTGTAAGCGTGGTCGACTTTATAATGAAATAAACATCCGATCATTTATATCAGGTCAGTCCATAAGTTCATGCGTTTTTTAAAGGTGGTTTTAAAATTGATAAAAAAGTATTTGGAGTATTTATTAATCAATAATATATTTTCCTTCATTATTTACAATGTCTTTCCAACGATTAGGCAAATTTTTAATTCCCTACTCAAAAAATGTTTTGTCCTTGGAGTGAAAATACGCTTCGATCCCCCTTTTTAAAGCTTCTTTTGAGGAGTAGTTCTTGTTACTCATATGGGATTGAAGTACACAGAAAAGGTGATAATCACAGGGAGCAATATTCGGAGAGTATGCTGGATGTGGCATTAGCTCCCATCCGAGCTCGTTCAGCGTGCCTAATGTTTGCTTTGCGCCCTTGAGGTCTTGCGTTGTCGTGGTGAAACAAAACTTTGCGCCTAAGGACATCGATTTTTTTTAAGTGCCTCATTCAGGTTTGATAGCTGATGGGAATAATAATCAGCAGTTATCGTCTGGTTTGGTTCCAGAAGTTCATAATAAACAATACCGGCCATATCCCACCAAATAGACAGGAGAATCTTCTTGGGGTGAAGGCCATCTCTAGCGGTCAGTTCTGGTGTTTCATCTTTATCTAATCATTGGCGTTTGCGAACAGGATTATTGTAAAGGACCCATTTTTCATCATCAGTAACGATACGTTTCAAAAAACTTTCATTTTCAAGTCGTTGCAGCAGCTGAGAACAAACATTCACTCTCTGCTGTAGATTGGCGACGGAAAGTCTATGCGGAACCCATTTGCCCAGCTTTGAAACCTTCCCCAGGAGCCAGGTGCCTGTGAACTGTTCCATGCGAAGAACTTAACCTTTGAGCTATCATATCGACTGTCAAATTTGGCTCAGCATCCACGAGGTCGAGCAAGGCGTCGGAGTTAAAGACTTCAGGACGACCAGCGCGCGGGGCATCCTCCACATCGCAGTTTCCACTTCGGAATTTTGAAAACCACTTTTGCGCAGTCCTTACACTCACGGCATCCTCTCCGGGAACAGTGTTTATTTCTGCAGCAGCAGTTGTTGCATTTTTACCACTTTTACTAAAAGAACACAAAATATGCCTCTTATACGCGTTCGAAGATTCCATTTTATTTTTTAACAACACGTGCTTCTTTCTATCCGCGATTGAAATCATTTGTTGAATGCACAATATATCAAAGAAAATATAAATAGTTCCGTTATATTCCGCGAATAATTTTTTGTATGCAAAAATCGTACAAAAGTGAAATTAATGGATAAAATACGCACGAACTTATGGACTGGCCTTATATTAAAAAACAACATTTTTCTGTGAATATCAAAATAACAGCTCTTATTGGAAAACCCTTTATAAAGGGTGGTTAAGTTTCAAGGGCCGGTGTTGATTTTGAATAAAATACAATTTTTTTAGGAAATTATTGTCATTTCTCTTTATTGGCCCCTATTATGAGTTACATTCGATCTTCGATATTCGCTGGTTGTCGAAGATCGAATGTCAATTTGGTATTATGAGCGGTGCAACCCTATCGAAATTTTCGTTGTTTACCGAATTAAGAGTCGAATGCAATATTGCTTTCGATTGTGCAGCGTATTGTGGGAAAACTTGTTAAAGTGTAAGTTGTTTGCGATTATTTATGGTTTTCTAGTAACCAAATAATAAATATATACTAATTTTGTTAATTTTATGCAGGTCGAAAGACGTGAGTACCAAACAACAATTAGAAAGGCGAATCCACAATTCGCAAAAGGGATTTGCACCAAAGTTCAAGCAGCAAAAAAATGGGAGGAATTTACAACGGAGCTGAATTACTTGGAACCACCAATGAGAACGGCAGCAAAATGGATTAATCTTAATAATGTTTTTTTTTTGTGATGTTTATAGAAATACATTTTTGTTTTCCCTTGGCAGGTATGGGCTGAAATACGTAGAGGAACTGAAATACATATTTTTTCCGAATGACGAATAATTGAATAAAGAAAATGTATAACAAAAATAAAACAAAAACTGTGGCGCAAAGGTTTCTATTTAATACTTTTTAGATTTTTCTATAATATTCTCAAAATTTCATTTCTTATGTTTTGTGCTTCTCCGTTATTTGACTCCACTTCAATATCTTCAGCATCTCGTACACAGTGGGTTGGGCAAGTCCTAGCATACCTTCATTACCAATACTCATTTGGTACGATCCCTGAGCACAAAATCGCAGAACTGTGGCTAGCTTTAACATATTTGAAATGGATTTGTATCGGGTGCACTGCTGCAACTGGGTTTCTTTACTTACAGTAGGTTCATAAACGCCTCTTTAGATAATGTAAAGTTCTATAAAAATCTGTAAGGAAATTTCTGTAATATTAAGTACGTCAAAACATTTTGAAAATTCTAAACTTACTCAGTGGAAGCCATTTCTAGGGGGTTGGATGCGCCCCTCAACTGTTTTCTACTTCTAGCTAGTTCCACTAATCTTTCATAGTCCGATGAATCGTCGAACCACAACTCCGTTGTACTCATTTTCACAAAAAATACTTTTTTTAACTTTTAAAAATGTTGTTAGCAAAGAATTTCAACACAATCGGTTGTTCTTTTATTTTGATTTGCTGTATCAGCTGAGAAAAAATGATCTATTGTAAAAGCGTCGAGCGATCGAAATTCACAATAGTCCTATTCTTCAACGAATGAGCACAATAATACCAAATGAAAATTCGTTCGATCAGCACTTTCGACTACAGTCGAAGATCGAATGTTGCTCATAATAAGGGCCATTATGATAATATTGGTATGGCTCAATTAAGTATGGAATAAAATATCAGCCAAATGGGCGCCGCGGCCTCGGCGACACACCTCCATCCGATGGTCCAAATTTTCGATGACGCTGAGGCATAATTGAGGTTCTATGCCGTTAATGTGCCGAATTATCTCATCCTTTAGCTCTTGAATTGTTGCTGGCCTATCGACGTACACCTTTTCTTTCAAATAACCCCAGAGAAAGAAGTCCAACGGTGTCGTTGACGTTTACTGTGAGCGTCAAAATAAAGTGTACAGAGATATGTATATTTAGCAAAAATGATACCGATTTAGTATTTTGTTGATTTCTCTTTTGCTTTGATAACGGAAGACAGTCTTCGGGGCATCGACTCAGCTAGTTTTTTTGGCACGTCAGATGAAATTTTATCCCACTCTTCCTTTCTAGCGACTTTCAGCATATCCATATTGGTGATTGTCCTTTTCCAGATTTGGTGGTCTAAATGCTCCCATAAATGTTCAATAGGGTTTAAGTCCGGTGACTGTGGAGGGTGATCCAATGTCTTAGGAGTACGATAAAGCAGCCATTATTTTAGTATTTTTGCTGTGTGCTTAGGATCATTATCTTGTTCAAAGATCCAAGATCACTGCAAGTCTAATTTCTGCACACTGGTTAGTAAATTATTTTGTAAAATATTCAGATAATCTGTTTTGTTCATGGTACTTTCAATAAAAACCAAATTGCCAACTCCGCTTGCCGCCATACATCCCCACACCATCACCGAACCCTCACCGTGCTTATCAAATTTTGGTCGGCATACTCTTTATATTTGGTTCTCCAGACTTTAACCGGTTTTTTCTGCCCAAATACCTCGAACTTACTTTCATCGCTAAACAGGACATTATTCCAAAAAGAAACATCCCGATTTTCGTATTATTTTTGCATAATCAAGACTTTTTTTTTTATTAACTGTCGATATTAGCGGCTTTTTTCGTGGGAGACGACCCTGTAACCCATTTGCGTGCAACGCTCGACGTATTGTATTGGCACTTACGCTAGTATCTGATGTAGTTGAAACTTCTTGTGATATCTTGACCGCACTTTTAAAGGGGTTTTTCTTCACATCACGCACTATAGACCTTACTTCAGTCTCATTTAAAATTTTAGGACGGCCTGCACCTGGGCGATTTTCCACTTTGCCGAACTTTTTGTATTTGACAACTATTTTTTTCACAATATTATGGCTTCTGTTGACAATAAAGCCAATTTCACGAAAGGTTTTACCTTCATTGCGAAGCTTTAATACCAGTTCTCTAACATCAGTCGAACTTTGTTTACCCATTATTAAAAAAAATAAATAATAGAATTTAATTTACTGTAGACAAAAACTTTTCACTCCACCGATAGCAACCAATTAAAATACAATATAAAAAAGTTTGAATGCATCGGAAAGGAAGTAAACAAGCAAATATAAAGGTATTTTTTACCGTACAACATCGCTAAAATGCTACTGAAGTACGCTGTACACTTTATTTTGACGCGTAAAATATGCACTAAATTTTGTTTTTGTCTTACAAATTTTGTTGTTGTAATTTATTTTTTTTATTGTTTTCTAGTAATTAGTAGAGAATCAAATACTAATTTAAAAAACATGAAATTAAAATATATTGTTTTGTTATAAAAGACTGAAATAAAATCCATGTTATAACAAAATGCTTTGTACACTTTATTTTGACGCTCACAGTAGGTGTGGTTCACATTCAACATCGGCCCTTGAAATTTAACCACCCTTTATATTTTTTTGTTATTTGAACAAAAATTGAATCTTACTTTTCGCAACTCCGGTGAAATCTAGAAAATTCTCTTTATATGTAAACTTTCGTTCTTTATTGCTAATAGTCCACATTTACCCATGTACATTTATGCATTGTACGTATGCATGCATGTAAATTTATTATATATAGTTTTCGTACAATCTATGTCTGTATGTATGTTTGTTCCACTTACACAAAGTAATCAACATTTACATTTATATGTTTCGATCGGAATCTTATATACCTTAAACTAGATATACTTACATATCTACGTAAGTCTGTCTATATAATTCAGTTTATCCTAATATCTGCATGCAGATACAACGTAATATGATTTGTATTTCAGCTAAATATATTTTTAAGAAATTAACAATCTTAAATCTTCGTACCAAACGACTAATCAATTAATTATTTATGTATATACTTGGTATACTTAACTAGATTTATATCTTCTTCTTCTTCTAGAACTAGATTTATATAGTACATTTTAATACTTGGAAACAATGCTCTCGCTACAAATGTTTGGTATTTGTTTTTACCTTTTTGTTTTTGTTTTGTTGTTTTTTGTTGTTTTTTGTTTTTTTTTTGTTCTTGTTTTTTGAATTGCTTACTCCCATTCAGATTGCAATTATTTTGCGCCTTTAGAAAGAGAATACTGTTCAAAAACACACACATTCATATCTACATACATTAAATATTTCTCTCTAACGGCACAAGTTCTGCTATACTCGTGTACACCGCTGTCGATAGACTCATAGTAGACTAGTTTTCAAGTGATCTCAAATGAGTCGAATTGGTTAATAGATGCTATTTAGCGCATTCATGTGCTACGACACAAATTGTTGGGCTGGGCTTGAGTAGAAAACGCGAGTCACTACACGCACATTTTTGTTTTGGTATAGCAGATATGCGCTGCAATTTTGTTTTAGTAAAAGTTTACAAATTTTAGTTGTGCGAAACAGTTATGCCAATAACAGGTATGTGTGTAATTTTACAATTTTTTTTTTTTACTTAAGTTTTGCGTAGTATTTACAAAGCTTACTAATCTCTTATGTCAGTACAACTACTGGTGTATACTTTTACTTCACGTCTTTTTGGTTTTGGTTTATTATTGGTTGGATTAGGCAAACAAATTTTAAAGTTAGTTTAGAAACGACTAGATAGTACTAAACTACACACACACATACATATGTATGTATGTATGTATATAAATATTGCCTGTAAAAAATAACTCAAAGGCTTCAATATAGAAAAAGCCTACATACTCGTAGAAAAAAAGCGCATTTATTTCCCGCTTAACTGTAGGTATGCGCAAACTTAGTTTTGAATTTGAAGTGGAACAAATTTTAAAGAATAGAGAAATCAAAATTGCAGCAGTTTTCTAACGGATGATTTTTTAGCTATTATCTTTTTAAACAGTTGGTTTAAACAGCTGACGCACGTTTCGTGTTTTGTTTCACTGTCAAACATCTTCAGTTTGGTCTATAATTTAATCATGAATCGTTTTACAAATGAACAACGCTTCGGACGACATCTGCGACCTATAGTATGATGAAACTTAGATTAGTTCGTGAGTGACCTGGAGCTTAATTTGTAAGACATCGCTTGGATTTCAAAGGATGCTCTAAAAGTGAGTGGATTTACAGAGATTGACCGGCTACTCTACAGTCTGAGCCTGGCACCCAATGACTTATTTTTTTTTAATTTTAAAGAGCAGTTTTTGGGATGAAGTTTTTGGCCGGACAGTGAAATAAAGGCGTGAAGAAAAAACAAAAAATATAATATGATTTGGAAATTTTGTATCTGAGTTCAATTAGTTTGTGGAAAAAGAAATCCATTATTTTCTCGGTAGATGGCTGTAGTGATCGATATATCGTAAAGTATTGATCAAGCAATTTAAAGTTTTAGCTCGTTGTCAAGGTGACATTTCGCACTAAAAAAATTCTTTTGCGGTTTTTTGTTTATTGTGAACTCAGTTGTGAATTACAAGGTCGTAAGAATGGAAGACAATAAAGACAAAATTCGATACAGTTTAGAATTTTTCTTTAATAAAGGTGAAAATGCGAAAATTCAAGCCAGGCCGCTGAAATTGTGAAGGGTTTTTATATATATATGTATATATAATTGGCGCGTACACCCTTTTTGGGTGTTTGGGCCCAGTTCCTCCTCCTGTTTGTGTTGTGCGTCTTGATGTTGTTCCACAAATGGAGGGACCTACAGTTTCAAGCCGCCTCCGAACGGCAGATATTTTTTTTATCAGGAGCTTTTTCATGGCAGAAATGCACTCGGAGGTTTGCCATTGCCTGCCGAATGATGTTTATGGTGCCGAGCTAATTACGTGCAGCTTTGGTTTCGCCGATTTCGTTCAGGCATTTTTCATGTTGAAAAAAATGTCGATGAAATCACAGAAATAATCAAAGTTAACCGGCCTGTTCGTAGTCGTAGCATCGTCCAGGAGCTAAAGATTGTCAATAAAACAGTTTTAAACCATTTGCCGAATAAAAAAAAAACGGATTTCTTTTTCCCCAAACTAAAATTTTCAAGATAAATCTAGAGAATATTGAAAAATATCAATGGCATAAAGGAATTATTTATGTTTACGATGAGAAAAGTGTGGGATTACATTAAAAACTAAAAAATATAAAATCATATTGTACTTTTATTGATTAAGCATTTTAAGCCACGAACTCAGCAGCCCCACTTCATACATATTTGCCCTCATAATTTTCAAAACCATGAAACCAGGCTATTTGCACTTATTTGTGAATATAGTACGATGAGCTTGAACATGAAGTATGTTTGACAAAAATATCATGTAAAACGGCCAACGGCGATTTGTTATTAGCTGCTCATGTATGTGAAATGAGTTTAGTTTAAAATTCTACGCGCATCTAAACTCAAAATATATAAATTTTTTTATGAAAAAACCGAAAATGTCGAATATTTTGTACTGATCGAAATTAAAAATAATTTATATTGATAGAATTTCAAAATATTAATAATAGTTTACGCTTATCATTATTTCTTTGTTCATAAGCGACTATACTATAAATTGAGCTATTTTATCATTATTCTTTCGATTTTATGAGCAAGTGCAGCTTCAATACGTGCATGAAATTCAGCCGTCAATGAGTCACGTAACGCATAAATGTGGTCACGAAGCGAATTGAATAAAAGTCTGTGCTTCGTGTGGCTGAAAATTTAAGTTTGGCAAACAAAAATTGCAATTTATTATAACTGACAAATGTGAAAAGCTGATTAAGGAGTTTAGCAATACACATTTTGTACTACAAATTCCCAATTTCCATTGGTTATATGCGGATCTTGTTGACCCCATCGAGAAAATAAATTATTAGACTATGCCAAATTACGTACAAATTCTTCTAGGAAAGCATACTCGGATAAATTTTGATGTATGCAATTGCCATGTATGTGGAAGAGGCCGATCAGACAATTACCCTCAAGTGAGGTAAGGCAGAGGAAATATGCGCCATGAATCTTCTGTAATTGATACCACAAACGGTATCCATGCCATGTCACCAGAGAAAAAAAAATGCCGAAAAACCTACAGGATGTATAAATGCAGATTTGTGCTAAGTGCTTTCAAAAAATAGACAGTGGTATTCAACATTCCTGTACCTGTATTTAATAGATCAACACATAACCTCTACTTTGAAAAGAAAACTTGAAATACAAAAATCAGGAAATTAATGAACTCAATTTGAGTGCAGGTGGTTCTAAATCAACTGTTGTTTTGAAACCATAAAAGGTTGGCCCAATTCAGTTTGCAACTAAAGGATAAGATAATTGAGCGAGTGACCGCTAATGCATCATCAAATCTCATGAAAAATATGACCAATTTCAGCAGAAGTGTAGTAAAAACTAATAATAAATATTCTACATTTTTTTTTTTTGATATATAATATTTTGATTTTAGATGCGCGTAGAATTTCAGACTAAACTGATTTCATGACCTCGCCTCATTTGAAATAATGTTTATTGGGTGTTTCTTTAAAATCGTATAAAAAGGAAACGAAAAAAGATTTTTTATTTTGTTTTTAGTATTTTATTTTTCCTGATCCATTGTTAAAAAATAAAAAAATGTTTTGGCCATACGAGGTACGTTCAAAAAGTTGTCAGCCTTCAAAAAATGGTGTTTACATGGACAATGGACACAGATATAGCTGGTTCTACTGAACCGACTTTGATAAAAAAAAAATTAAATAAAGTAGAAATGGCGACGAGAAGGTGACAATGAGAATGACGATAATGACGTGTGAACTACTATCATTCGGAAAAAATGTTTTTTTGTATTTTTTTCGGACCTTTAAAGTCGAACAAAAGAGTCAAAAAATAGTTTTTCATCTTTGAACGTACGCCATTTTGAAATTTTTTTTTTTTGTTTTTAATGATCGTAGCTCACACGATAACGACATTCATATTGAACAAGAACTTGTTTGCCTTTTTGATTTCAGACACCTGTGAGTTTCGTAAACCGTGTCGCCAGCGACATACCTTGTTTTTGGAAGACCATTTCTTGAAGGCTGACAACTTTTTGAACTTACTTCGTACTTAAAAAATTTTTTTTTTAACAATACATCAGGAAATAAAATACTGAAAAGAAAAATAAAAAATCTTTGCTCATTTCCGTTTTACACGCTTTTAAAGAAGCACGCAGAAAACATCATTTTAAATGAGGCGAGAGCCTTCACTTATCTGAGCAGCCCGTAACGAATCCCCTTTGGCCGTTTTGTAAGACATTTTTGTCAAACTTGACCCATCTCCACCGTGATTAGCCCTTGTAAAAAAGTATTGTTTTTGAGCAAAAATATAATAAAACTTAAAAATTAATTGAATATTATTTATAATGGGAAAAATAATATTACAAATACTCGTATGACTGATTTTTTGGTTTTCCTGTTATTTTCTAGTTAGAATCGACCAAAAAAACTTATTTCTTTGTATTGCTTTATTTCATCCTTAAGGTCTTAAAAATGTGTAGGCAAAAGCATATTTCCCTATCTAATTGATTTTACGAGTTATAGCGTATAGGCGAGAGAGCACGTCGCACAGTGCGGCCGATTCCCGAAAAGCTGGCCAAAACTCAAAAAATTAAGTAATTGATTCAAAATTTCTTACTCGGGGGTTGTCGGGGTCGCTGATTACGAATTTGATCTTAAAATTTTGAAAATCCACCCCCTTCCACCCCTATTGGCCACCCCCTCACGTGAAATAGCGTATATTCAAGAACATAATCAAGATGCATGTAAATTTATATGTTTTCGGGGTCGCTGATTAGCAAGTGGTAGCAGCTGAATCTTGTTTTATTCAGTAACCATTACTTTTTTGAGTAACCTTTAATAGGTTTCAAAGCAGCATATGACGGCGTTGTATTACTATACAGTTTGAAAACTCAAATTTTATAAAAAAAATGCAAAAAATGTATCTACGTATTGCTGCAGCTAAAAATTTTGTGTCGAGGTATTGATATGTACTAAAGATTTCTCGTATTTTACTAACCTTCCGAAGATGATTCCATTTGGTTTTGTTCAATTTACTCCATTACAAAATCTTTCAAATGTGTACAACTTTCACTATTCATCGACAGTAATACGATGCTCAAACGAAGGCCACGTTGCGACTGAAAATACAGAGGATACTTAAGGTACAGGACATTGCTATGAACGGTTTTCACTACTCAAGGCATTACTGTAGCCAACCCAAAGACAAAAAAACTCTATCTAGAAACTTTTTTTTGGACTTTTGGCCAGCATTTTGGGAATCGGCCGCACTGTGCGTCGGTGCAAAACAGGTAGAAGTGCGCGCTCGGAGCCGCTTCGTCAAACTTTAAACGCGTTTTCCTCGAAACACATGTTTTTTGCGATTCCGCTTCAACGACTACACCGATTTCAACGTTTGGCGGCTTAAATTAAAGCTTATTCAATTTACGGGGCCTTCAGGAACCGTTTTTTGTCAAAAAGAATTTTTTAGTATTATTTTTTAACGTTAAAACAAATAAAAAGAGGCAAAAAAGATGTTTTTTTGTTTTCAAAGGGTCTCCATTTTTTTTAAAAAGCGTTTTTTAAAAATCGGAAACTCGTAAGCCCCTCAAATTTCATCTACTTTGAGATTTATTTTTGTTTTTGCTTTTTCCGTTTCAGATCACTTGGCAGCGCTGTAGAGTGCAGTCCACCGCCGCGCACGCCCGTCGTCAGTGAGGGCTGGATCTGGCATTTGAATTATTTTTACTCGAAAATTGTTTGTAAACTTTTTAAAATATAGACAAATAAATGCCACAAAAGTTTTTAAAATAAAATACGTTTGTACTCAACAAAAAAAAAAAAAAAAATCATGAAAGTACGCACATTTTCAGGCCTTTGGCTAGAACTTCACCTTAAATTCGCTATTAATTTTTAATTTTAATTTTTTTTTTTTTTGTGGAGAAAAAATAATATATAATATTATATATACCTATATTTTTTCAATTTAGCGGGAAATTATTGCGAAACTGTAAGCTTTAGTTTTACCATAAAATTTCAAATTTCTATCCATACATCAGTCGAGGTTATAAAACGTCTGCGATACTACCGGATTGGCTGTTAGTTGTGAGCTATAAATGTCATAAAAACTACAGAATACTCTGAAAATAATACAAAATATTTGCTTATAATAAATCTTAGTTAGAATTATGAATATTTTTTTCATTTTAATTCGCATTATGACAAATATTTCACACTCAAACCCAGGTCTACCGGCTTAGCAAAAAGTTGTATCATAAGTGGTACAAGATTTCAAGACTTAATTAATAATAAATAATATAATTTTTTTTAAGTATAAATATTCGGAATACTCCGCTCCATAACACTTTTTGCACATTTTCGTTGAATTTTCGACAGCTTCATAACGTGATCTTAAACCTAATAATGAAAAAGTACAAAAAAAAAAAGTTTTTCTTTGGAACCTCTTAAATAAAGAAACAAAGAAATCAACGAAGAACTCCGAATTTCGGAGTATGCAGCGTCGTCGCTCATCCATCAACTAAATATAATAAGATGCCACGTTATCGTCGGAAATTATCAACTATGGAATGTATGAGCTGTGGAAGCGCGTCTCTGGAAAGACGTCCTCCTCCATTTCGATGCGCGTTTCACTGTTGCCCAGCAACGATTCGGCATCCTCCTCCAAGTGGCGTATTGGGTAGCTGATGCCATCGCCCATGCTGCGCGAAAGGTGGAAAATTACATACATGCATATGTGTTTTGTTTTTGTTTTAACTGGTTCAACTGTTTTATGTGAACAAGTCGGATGAAGATTTTGATGAAATTGAAAATGGTTTTTGTTTTGTAAGGGAGCTAAGTAAGCATATCTAAGTCAAGTGTTCGTTTCTTAGCATTAAATATATTTATTTTTAATTTTATTTACAAAACTATCAGCGACGTAGCGAAGGTAAATGCAGATGGCAGTAAAAACAAATTGTATGAGAAAGCCCAAGCATTCGAAAAAATAGTCTTACTGAGCATTATGTGGGTCATGCGGGCGTGTGATCGGCTAGTATGATGCTGGATTAGGGTTCATCTAATGTGCAAACATCGCCTTGAATGAGCTCCAGAGCTATATACAACTACTGGTGCTTAAGAAATGCTCATTCACCGCGAGACTAACACGAATTTCAGGCAAGGGTGTCAAAGACTTTGGAAAAATGTAGTCTCATTTTAAATGGTCTCAGCCTCATAGTTGGGACAACCTTATTAAAAGGAAATAATCGAGACTAAATACTGTCTGTTCCAGTAGATGTCTGTTCTTTTGTCCTGTATCTTGTCGGCGTAGTTTAAAAGGTGTCTCCTGACGTGCCTGGGAGACAGCTCTGGCTAAACAAGGGTAAAACCTGCGGGAGCACCCAAGCAGAAACTGTTTTCTGAGTAGTTTATTGTGCTCCTTTACTGGGAGCATCTGTGCCTCGCTGTGAAGGTGTTGAAGAGGGGACATCAGGAGGCAACCTGTCACTGTCCAAATAGCAGTGTTTTGTCAAGTCTGGAGCTTTATCCACTGCATGTCACTAGTTCCAGGCGACCAGATCGGCGCAGCAAAGTTTAGAACCGGCCGACCAATTGCCTTAAATTTCGACTTTAGTGGCAACTGCGGTTGTGTGCGCAGAGAAGGAGAGCAAACTGTCAAAGGTTACATCCCAAATTTTGAAATTGTTAACAGTCGGAACATTTGGCCGCCGTAGCCGTATGGGTTGGTGCGTGATTACCATTCGGAATTCACAGAGAGAACGTCGGTTCGAATCTCGGTGAAACACCAAATTAAGAAAAACATTTTTCTAATAGCGATCGCCCCCTCGGCAGGCAATGGCAAAGCTCCGTGTGTATTTCTGCCATGAAAAAGCTCCTCATAAAAATATCTGCCA
This sequence comes from Anastrepha ludens, assembly GCF_028408465.1. NCBI lineage: Eukaryota > Metazoa > Arthropoda > Insecta > Diptera > Tephritidae > Anastrepha > Anastrepha ludens. Next base: position 23,837,083 of record NC_071502.1, on the reverse strand, counting down.
TTCGGCGTCGGCTTGAAACTGTAGGTCCCTCCATTTGTGGAACAACATCAAGACGCACACCACAAATAAATAAATATTATTTAGGAGGAGCTCGGCCAAACACACAAAAAGAGTGTACGCGCCAATTATATATATATTTTTAACAGTCGGAATTGGTGTATCATCGACTTTCACCTTAAGTTGCAGTTTGAACTCCTTTGTCCAGGTGGTAAAGAGGGTCGCCGTGGATTGTTGGTGCCCTATGTCCCGCTAGAGAATCAAGGAAACAAATACAGGGTGGCTGATGAAAGCCGCTACCAAAAAAAAAATTGAATAACTTTTTTTCTTTTTAAGTTATCTGTTCCATTTTTGTTTTAATTTGCAGATTGATCTTTAAAATTTATTAAAATGGATAACTGGGACACGCAAACAAGAATTTGGATAGTCCGCCGCTATCACGCACTGGAGTCCGTAGTTTTGGTACAGAGAGAGTACTGGCGGATGTTTGGCGGCGATCCCCCGAGCAGATGGACCATAATGAGACTGGTGAATAATTTTGCTGAGCAAGGAACAGTCGCAAGAAGGCCTTATCATCGAAACCCACCAGTTCGGACGGAGGAAACGATCGCTGCTGTAGCTGCAGCTATACAAAGCAATCCAAGGGTTTCAACAAGAAGCTTATCTGCTCAACTTGGTGTCAGCCGACAGTCTTTGCAAACAATAATGCACAAAGATTTAGACTTATTTCCCTACAAAATTCAAATGGTTAACAAACTGAATGCAGCAGACTTGCCGATTCGCTTGGAATTTTGCCAGAAGATCCTGCAAATGGTGGAAGAAGACCAAAACATGTTAAACTGCCTTTTCATGTCTGATGAGGCCCATTTCGATTTAAACGGCAATGGGAACAAACAAAATTGTCGAATATGGAGTACTTCTAACCCACAGATACTCCACGAGACGGAATTGCATCCTCTTCGCGTGACAGTGTGGTGTGCGGTTTCTTCACGCTGTATTGTCGGGCCTTATTTTTTGAAGAAAATGGTCACACCGTTACGGTTACTGGAGACCGTTATTTGAAAATGCTGAAAGAATTTTTCTATCCAGAACTACGCCGAAAGAGAATTCCTTTCAACTCTGTGTGGTTTCAACAAGATGGGGCAACGTCTCACATAGCCCAGACTGTTATGACAGAGTTGCGACGAAAATTTCCCAATAAACTGATTTCAAGAAACTCCGAATTTCGTTGGCCCCCCAGGTCGCCTGACCTTACTGCACCTGACTTTTTCTTGTGGGGTTTATGTAAACAAGAAGTTTATAAAACAAAGCCAACAAATTTGGATGAACTAAAACAATCCATTCGGGCAACAATTGCGGCTATTCCTGTCGCAACTCTCAAAGCAGCAATGAACAACTTTTTACTAAGATGCCGTACTTGTGTCAACGAGCATGGGGGGCATTTAAATTCAATTATTTTTAAAACTAGTTGAGCTACATTTAATAAAATTTAATGACCTTCAACTTGAAAAAAAAAAATAAATGAATTCCATACACTAAAAAAAAAGTTATTTGAGTTTCTTAATGTAGCAAAATTCATCAGCCACCCTGTATGATGATTATACTGTTTCTATTTATCTAACGGGTGATTTTTTAGCTATTATCTTTTTAAACAGTTGGCTTAAAAAGCTGACGCACGTTTCGTGTTTTGTTTTACTGTCAAACATCTTCAGTTTGGTCTATTATTTAACCATGAATCGTCTTACAAACGAAAAACGCTTGCAAATCATTGAATTTTATTATAAAAATGCGTGTTCTGTTAAGAAAGTTTAAAGTCGAAAAATTCTGTTCAGTGACGAAGCTCATTTTTGGATCAATGGGTACTTAAATAAGCAGAATTGTCGATTTTGAAGTTAAGACCAGCCAGATGAATTGCAAGAGCTACCAATGTATCCAGAAAAGGTCACAGTTTGGTGCGGTTTATGGGCTGGAGGTATCATTGGACCGTACTTCTTTAAAGATGCTGCGAATCGTAACGTACCTGTGAATGGTGAGCGCTACCGTGAAATGATATCCCACTTTTTTTGGCCCAAAATGCAGGAGCTTGACTTGTATGACAAGTGGTTTCAGCAAGACGGTGCCACATGCCACACAGCACGCGTTGTTGAGAGGCAAGTTCGGTGAACATTTTATTTCCCGTTCGGGACCTGTCAATTGGCCACCCAGATCGTGCGATATAACGCCTTTAGATTATTTTTTGTGGTGCTATGTTAAAGCTCATGTCTGTTCAGACAAGCCTTCTTCAATTAATGCATTGGAAGACAACATTAAAGATTTGATATGTGAGATACCGGCCGAAACATTGGAAAGAGTATGGCAAAATTGGACTAAGCGGATGGGCCATTTGAAGCGCAATCGCGGTCAACATTTGCATGAAATAATCTTCAAACATTAAATTATATGGACTTTACTATCGATTTAAATAAAAATTTCATGCATTTTCTGAATTTTACGTGTGTTTTTTTTTAAACTTTCCTATAGCTCTTAAAAAATCACCCTTTAAGTAATCAATTCGCTCACAAAACACAAAGAATTTGTTTCTTGCCTTGCATCTTTTAGGCGCAGCACACACATTTGGAACACTTAACATACGCGTCTTGTAAATAAATTTTATAAATTTTGCTTGCACACCTCATTTACGCATTCGCATGGAATATGAATCGAATTTTGATGCTGCCCTTAAACTGAGGTGTAGTAAAAAGTAAGGAAATTCCAACTTGCATGCACTACCACTTATTGGCTAAGATGAATATGCAATCTGAGAAATCTTTATTTACTACAAAAACTATGTCCAACGACTCAAGTGACACACACACATACACACATATATATATGTATATATATCGCAAGCTAATTTGGCAAATTAAAAACACACATTTATTTCGCAAAATGCCAGTTTTTACTTAGAAAATTCTTACAAATGTTTATATATTTAAAGATTATATCAAAATCATATATATGTAATTAGAGGCATATGGCTGTAGTGGTATAGTAGTTAGGTAGATAGAAAAAAAAATTACAATTTCAAGTCGAAAATACAAATATGTACATACATACTTAGCATATTGAAGATATTGAGTGTTCGATGATAAATGATAAATGTAGACAGCTAGGAAAATATACAACAAATACATGGGTACAGAGCAAATATGCAAATGTTAATGTTTGAAAAAAAAAAAAAAATAAAAAAAAAAAAAATAAAATAAAAAAAAAAAACCACATTCTCAGGAGACATGAAGTGAGCTGGAAGCCATTCTCTAACGTATTGTATGCGTTCACTATTTCCATTTCTCCATGAGACGGCAAAAGATGCTTCAATTACATAAAAACAGGGATCTAATTAAAATAATTACAAACTTAGCTTGTAAAAGGTTCAAAATTTAAGTTTCATGAAATTAATGGCAATTAATTTTGCATAAAAGTATCAAAAGCTTAAGCTAAGCATACATTTACTTTAAATTACACTACTAACTAAGCTATACACTCGTTTTTTAGGTTATGTTTCAAGTGCATTACGAAATGTTAAACAAATGCAATTAAACAATTCGATTTTACTTTATAGTAATTTAATTATAAATATTCGTGTTCGATTGTTTTTAACATTAAGGCATAATTTCATAAAATAATTTTTTTTTAAACTTAAATACGAGCTTTGCTAATTTTTTTTTCGAACATTTTTTTTTTCATTTTAATTACTTAGTCCACTCTAAAACATTTGTAATACGATTAAATAACGATTCTTAAATGCTAACAAAACGCAATTTGCGTCAAGTTTAAAGAAATTTTAGAAACAGGTTAAGCGGCATTCTGACACTCGCCAACGGTAAACTGCTAATGTCATTCTAAATAATTACGAAAATTATGCGTCTAAAAATCCAACGTTTGCAATATTTAATGGTTCTAAAAGCAATGGCTTTATCTTTTGGAACGAAGCGCGCCGAATTGGTGCAGCGTACAGGCTTCACAAGCCCACGATTATGTTTGCAGTGCCCGCCGCTACGACGTTTCTTAGTCATATTTTTAGCACTTGTCTTTATTCAACAGGAAGCAGCGAAAACTAACTAGAATTAGTTTAGATTCCAATTGGTTTTTGAGCGGTTAATATCCTAGCCGAGTTTTGTTAGTGGAACGGGCAGTAAACGGCCCCTTCTTGTCTTTATACGAGTATTAGGTGCGCCAGCATGCATCCGTCGCATCCACTACGGCAGCAAATTTGACTGATACCTGCATTAATTGTCTGTATTTGTATGGAGATTGACACATTCTTTGTGTGGCGCGTCTTGGCGGAACACACCAAAGTGTGCCAACTCAATACTTCCATTGAGGCATCCTTTTGCATTTTATATGCAACGCTTTGACACGATTTGCCGCAACAATTTGTGGTTAGAAAATTCGACCACAAAGAAAAAAATTATAATTTTTTCTAGAGCGATTTTGTAGAGTTGTACTGATTTTTTTATGTGTAGAAATTTGCTAACTTCGATTTATTAGAGTAACGCGCCGAGAACGTGTAAACAAAGAACTAAATATAAGCTCGCTTCAAAAACAGGCCCGTCACAATGGATACGTTTCATCAGTTGCGGCAACGTATTTGACTGACAGCTAAATTGATTATGTGTATTTGAGTCGAAGGCGCCACTAAGTGCCGTACGTCAAGACAAAATGCACAGAAACTGGCAACTTTCCACTTTTCTCGTACGGCAAATGCGGTGAAAATGACAACTGTTGAAGGAAGAACAATTTCGTATCGCGCAAATTGGTTGTGATGTTGTTTTTATTAAATCAAATTAAATGCAGAAAATAAGCGAAATTTAAATTTATTGCGTCAATAGAAGCTTGAAAGCGTAGAGAAAAAAGGCTAGGCTTAACCAAGTTGCCCTGAAAAATAAATGTGTGTCCCGATCTCGAAATTATAGTCGCACCCACCGTCTACGACTGCCATGAATTCTTTTAAGGTAGTAGTAGTCTGGTTAAAAATTGAATTTTTTTTTTTTTTTAATTTAAAAATTAATTAAGTTAGTCTGACAAAAAAAATTTTGTTTAAATTTAAAAATTAATGAAAAAATTTTTTTGTAAAAATTGTAAAAAAAAAATTTCTTTTAAATTAAAAATTAATTAGGTGAATCTGACAAAAAAATTTTTTTTTTGAATTTAAAAATGAATTAATTTGGAAAATTTTTTTTTTTTTGTAAAAATTGAAATTTTTTTTTTAATTTAAAAATTAATTAAGGGAATCTGACAAAAAAAAAATTTTAATTTAAAAATTAATTAATTAAAAAAAAAATCTTTTTTGTAAAATTTAAAAATTAATTAATTAAAAAAAAATTTTTTTTGTCAGATTCACTTCAAGTTTTCCCACAATATTTTAAAAATTAATAAATTTTTAAATAAAAAAAAATTTGTTTTCACATTTTCTTAAAGTGTAATATCTTAAAAATATTGTGTGAAAACTTGAAGTGCATCTGACAAATACTTTTCGAGTTATTCAACAATTAACAAAGGGCGTTCGGGCGCTCTGGAGCGTTTTTCTCAAAACAACGTTTTCTGGTCTGTCAACGACCCTGTAGGTCTTCTATGTATCCTATTTAACCGATTGATCTGAAATTTTCATCAGCTATTCCACACATCAGTAGTTCTGGCAGGTGCTACTTTCGTTTCTTTTCAGCCCTAACTTTCCATACGGTACAGTCTGATTTCCACTCGAAAAACATACCTTTTTTTTCAAAAGTCCGCCATTTTGTTATAAAATTTTTCAAAAAAATTTTCCCATTGTAGCAACTGCCTACAGAATGATAATTAGTTTAACTTTTTCGTTTCAGATGTTCTGAAGAGCAAAAATCCTGTAGACAGCCACCTATCTTTTTTTTCAGACGCTTATTTTGGTGCCCCACTACTACAAAAAAATGTCAAAAAAAATTGTTTTTGTATACTATTTGTTGTCCATAATAACATACTATAAAATCAAAACAATCACATTATATTTGCATAAAAAAAAAAAAATCCTAAAAAATATCTATAAAAAATGTGTATTTGACCAGACTACTACCTTAAAACTCTTGTTCACCTCAATAAGCCTTAATTGGCATTTCACAACCAACAAAAACCTGTTCCTACACCACAAAATATAATAATTGTTTCTGTTTTTTTTTATTTGGTCTATATGCGGCAATACTTTCATTGTGGCATCACAGTACGCTGTAAAAATCGCGAAAAATGAAGTAACTGGGAAAACGCAACCTTTACTATTCAATTCGCCTACACGCACAGCTACGAAAGGAATTAAAAAAAATATGTAAAGGAATTTTCTTCTTTTTTTTGTTTTTTTTTTTGTATTTCTAAAATTAGTTTTGCTAAATTTACAGCAACAATAGCAAGTAATCAATACGCTCACAAAACACAAAGAATTTGTTTCTTGCCTTGCATCTTTTAGGCGCATCACACACATTTGGAACACTTAAAAATTCATAGACGCGAGGTCATGCAAATAAATTTTATAAATTTTGCTTTCACACCTCATTTACGCATTCGCATGGAATATGAATCGAATTTTGATGCTGCTCTTAATTTGAGCTGTAGTAGAGTAAAAAGAAGTCAGTCAAATATTTGATGTTGCCGCAACCAACGGAACATACCCATTGCGACGGCCCTGTTATTGAGGTGAGGTTTTGTTTAGTTCTCTGTTTACACATTCTCGGCGCGTTACTCGAATAAATCGCAGTTAGCAAATTTCTACACACAACAAAAAACCAATAGAACTCTTCAAAATCGCTCTAGAAAAATTTATAAATTTTTTTCTTTGTGGTGAAATTTTCTAACCACACATTTTTAGCATAACGGATGGGGATTTTGGCTTCTTGCCTTTATACTTTCCTTGATTTTAATGCAATAACTAAATTATTAGGCATTCACTGCTTCAGTTCTAAAATATATTGCCATAAAAGTAGCATTAAAGTAAAATATTTTTCTATATTTTTTGACTAAAAGCAGAAGCTGCTGATGTGAATGTAGTTTTTTTTTGTTTTGTCAAAAATTCAGATATTCGGGCAGGTTTTGTGATTCATTTCCGCGTGAAATTTACTGGGAACTGCAAAGAAATGCACTTTCGCGTGAAATTTTCTGCACTCAGAAGTGCATTTCATAATTTTCTGCACTCGGAAGTGCATTTCATTGCAGTTGCCAGAAATTTTCACTTCCACTTTCACTTCTGAGCGCATTTCATTGCAGTTGCCAGAAAATTTCACGCGGAACTGAACTCCAGTAGTTGCCCAATTCACATCAAGTAACCGTCAGTGACGTTGTTTAACTCTTAGAGTACGGGGGTGTGGGACTTTAGCTGCCCCAAGATTAGTTTTTCTTTAATCGTAAATAATTTCTTCCTTTTTTATCGCCCTTTAGGTAGTCGAGTTTTATTTTCAATCCTATATAAAAACTTATTAGGGGCATTCTATTATCAATTTATTTATAATTATAAGGTAAGTTTTTCGTTTAGGGGTCCCAAGTTACCCCTCTCCGTCGTTTATGTTATAAAATAGACTCCGTACTCTAAGTGTTAAATGTTGGTGAATATCAGAATGCTGCCACTGCTGATAAGTTGTTTGCCACCATTTCAGTCATCGTGCGCTTAAACGCTTTCAAATCTTGGTTGCCAACATACAGCATAGAATTTGGATTCTATGGATTTGCGCACCGTTTTTGTATAAATTTTGATATTAACGCTAAATCGGTTTGCTTAAAAAATAAGGCCTAAGACCGGTATTGCAATTGACTGCTGAAATCGATATGAATATTTCAATTCCCTGGCATATACTTTGAGATATTTAAGGAATCTGCTCTTCATACGCTTATGCTAATGATAATTTTCGCCACACAGTGTGCCCCATTACTTCGCATTCTAATAGCTACAAATAGGTAAAGTATAATATAAATGCACTCTACGGCATTGTTGGATTTCTCTCAGCAATTTTCTTCTAAGCGTTTGCAACCGCGCATTCCTGCTGTTCGTCGTCGTCGTCGTCGTTACATGTTTCCACATTTCTCATATTAATAATCACATTCCCGTTGGCAGTGTCCAAAACTGGCATGACTATAACGGTGCTGTCGCCGTCGTTCGCTGCTGCGGCTGCGTTACTCGCTGTCATTTCCACTGGCGCTGGCTTAACTGATATTATGTCCACCAGCCCGTTAGGCTCAGCGCCATTCGTTGCAGTGTTAGCAGCAGATATTGGGCCTATAGTCCCGCCAGCGGCATTCGCCGGCATTCCATAGTCTCTGCGTATGAGTTGATGATGTTGGCTGCGGGTGTTTGTTTCGTTTTGTTTGACGTGGCATAAATAATAGCAATAACAATAACAAAAAGATGTGTATGGGCAAATTACTCAAACATAAGAGAAAATGGACAATTAAATGTAAAATCAATTGGTTAAAGAACAAATACGTAGCGTAGCGTACAATACAAAAAATTCAACAAACGTGTGAATATATATTTTTTGTCTTGTTCTACGTACTAGCGCGTCGCCAAGCGGTTAGACTACATTTGCACTTAACTGCGTACTGCGTACATTTTGAATGGTTATTGGTTCGTTTGCTAACCTGGATTGTTGTGTGGTATCGCCCATGGAGTCGTACAATTGCATCTGATGCTGCTTTTGCGTTGTGTACGTCAATCCATCGCCGACACTGTGACAAGCCCGAGTTTCGGTAATGAAAAATATTTGCATTTAGTTTTATTTTTTTTAGTTTTTAGTAAAATCTCTCCGAGCATTTACGAACACAGGTGATTAGGTGTTATTTGAATATTTTATTAATCGTTTTGTGTGCGCAGCGCTTCTTGTATTACACATTAAAAGATTGCTAAGTAGGCACTCAAATGTTTACACAGTGGGAAGAGCAAAGGAGTTTGAAGTTTGAAGGAATTGGAATGGGTATTCGCATAAAGATAATTCAATAATTAAGTGTACTAAGTCAAAATCTATAATGCACTTTTGTGGTGCGTTGAACAAAGAGAGTTTACAGAGAGAGAGAGAAACAGAGTAAAAGAGCTACTGAGCTACACCAGCGAATATTTGTATTTTCCCTTAATAAATTGCATATAAAGGGTAATCAGATTGGAGGTACTTTTTCCCCATAGGGAAATTGAAGCCTGTGATATCCACAACATTTTGTTCCAACAAGGGACCGAGGGCGTTACTTGCCATACAGCCCGTGCAATGGATTTACTGCGTTGGCTTTTCGGTGAGCAACTTATTTTTCGTCTCGAACCAGTGAATTGGTCACCAAGATGGTGTGATATCACACCTTCGGACTTTTATTTGTGGAGGTATGTAAAGTCTAAATACCTTGTGGATAAATCAGCTTCGATTGAGGCATTGGAAACCAACATTACTAAAGTTATTCACGAGACACCGATCGAGGTCCATCAACCAAATCTCTTGGATGTGCAGTTAACATATATCTGATCTGGGTTACAGGACATATACACATAGAGGGAAATGAAATTGCTGATGAGGGGACTGAATTGGTCTCAGAGACGTCCTAGCCGGTCATCAGTATCCCTCTGACAGTTGTTAAAGGGAAACTACACAAATTCTTTCTCAGGAGAGCGCAGAAAAGATGGAGCTCCATTTCTTCATGTGCTATTTTGAAAACCCTTTGCCCCAGTACAATATACGGAGGGCTCAGAAAGTCCTCTGGACTCCTCGCCATTCAATTTCTAAACTCGTAGCTTTGTTTACGGGTCACTGAACGATCGGCTTACATACGGAAAAGCTAGGGTTACCCTTTTACCGCCATTGTATAAGCTGTGGGGTTCTTGCAGAGAAAGAAACTGCTGGGGTTTGGCAGCTCAACGACTAAGGTCACTGGGGGCTCCTTTCTTCGGCAGCCTGGGACAGAGCCCCAACCTAAATCCCATCAATCATCTCCATTACCTCAACAGCTCTGGCTGGCTGCAGATATCTCTGCCTGTTGGAGGTCTCGAAGTGATATCAAAACGGCGCTTTAGTACTAATTGCGGAATGCCAGAGCGGTACTTCAACCATTTCATCTACCTATCCACCTACACTTCTGTTAGGTGTTTGGCTAAGCTCCGCCTCCTATTTTTGGTGTGCGTCTTGCTGTTGTTCCGCCAATGGAGGGACCTACAGTTTTAAGCGGACTCCAAACGGCAGATATTTTTTATGAGCAGCTATTTTCATCGCAGAAGTACACTTAGAGATTTGCCATTGCCTGCAGTGGGGCGACCGCTATACGAAAAAACGTTTTCTCCACTTTGGTGTTTCACGGAGATTCGATCTTACGTTTTTCCAATGGTAGTCACGCACCCACACATTCGGCTACGGCGAACGAGCTCACCTCAAGAAAAAGGAAGCACAGTTAAAAATGGATCTAAGATACCGAAAGTACCCTAGTTTACTAGGGCAGCATCCCTCTGGATCCAACTTGTCGAAACAGCACGTTTTCTGGGTCTACCGTTAGATGAGTTAGACGAAGACGACCGGCAACTACATCGCACTGACAGGGTTTAGTAAGCTGCTACAACAATAACAACCCAAAATGTATGGGAAATGTTTTTTGTTGTTACAATATGAAACTATTTTAACACGCATTAGTTCCTTGTGACAATTTGATAACTGAGTGTGAAAAATTTGAAGCACAGTGAATATTTTTTTTTCAACGTACTTTGATTTGTTTTCTATAAATATGCAGACTTCTCCAAGGCGAATCTATTAAAGGTGGCATTGGTAAATCAGCTGAGTTGTTTTTTTTTTTTCTTTCGTTGTGTTCATGTAGCTGTCAGCACAGAATAAAACAAGGCGAATTCATTCTTTGTTTTCTATTTTGCCGTGACAATCAAACGTACAAAACATTATTGTTGGTTTACCTGAAAACTACTTTTTTTGGCTTGGTGTTGTCAAAAAAATATTCAACTGAATTGTTTGAAATTTTAATATGTTCACGACATCAATGGCTATCGCCCTTACTAGAATCACATTATTATTTTAATTATTTCTAATTTTTTGGTTAAAAAACTAAAAAAAATCCGATATTTAGAGTGTCAAATTCAAAACCGCGCCATTTTGTAAATTTTCTTGTTTTTTTTTTTTTTTTTTGGTTTTTGTGCTTCAGATAAATAGAAGAGCCAAAATGAATAACACCGTTCAGGTCCAATTTTTCGATAGGGTCAACTTCAGCGCCAATTTTTTTTTAAATTTTTTAAACTAAAGTAGGTTTTTTATATAACTTTTTTTACATACAAAAATGAAAAAAAAAAAATTATTTTATTTCAACAATTTTTTTCTTTTTTTAAATTATTATCTCATTTAAAAAAAATTTGTTTATTTTAATAATTTTTTTTTTTTGCTAAAATAATTTAAATTACGATAATTTAAAAAAAGAAAAAAAAATTAATTTAAATAACTAAAAAAATTGTTAAAAAGAGAATTAAATTGTTAAGGAAAAATTGAAATAATTAATTAAATTAATTAAAAAAAAATAGTTTAGATTAATTAAACTAATTTAAAAAAAGAAAAAAATTAAATTTTAATAATTAAACAATCTTTAAATCAAGAAGAAAATGAATTTGAATAAAAATTTTTTTTAAATAAAATAATTAAAAAAAAAAAATTTTTTTAATAAAATAAAAAAAATTAAATATATATTTTTTTAATTTTTGTATGTAAAAGAAGTTAAATTTAAAGAAAAAAAATTACATTTTAATAATTAAAAAAAAATCTTTCTTTAAATAAAATAAAAAAATAGTTTTTTTGTTCATTTTTGTATATAAAAGAAGTTAAATTTAAAGCAAATAATAAAATAAAATTTTGTAATAAAATTATTAAATAATAAAAAAATTTTATTAATTCAAAAAATTGTATTCAAAATATGAAAAAATATTTTTTAATTTTAATAATAATAATTAAAAAAAATTTAAAAAAAAAAAAAAAATTTTATTTTAATTAAAATAAAAAAACATTGTTTCATTTTCGTATGTGAAAGCAATTAAATAAAAAGCCCAAAAAAAATTTAAATATCGTTTTTCATTTTTTTGATGTAAAAATTCCTAAAAATACCCAACATTTTCGAGCTCTAGACCACCGGGACTCCTTAAGCAACGAAATATTTAAAATATTAGGCGGATATTAAAGCGGAGCATCGAAACTTGCGTTTAGTCAAGTTAGGGTTTATAATAGTCGAAGGTTAGTTAAGTTTTTTTATAATAACAGTCATTGAAATATTCGCATTTGTTGCTTTTTTTTAATATTTAAGACTTAGTAATAAACCTGATTTCAACAGCCCTCTTACGACTTGATTTATTTGACTAGATTTGTATTGACAAAATAAATTTATACTTTGTTTGCGGGACTTTCTGATCTATGGATTATCTTATCAAAAACTTAGATTAAAATGTATGCACCTTACAATTAATTAAAAAATTTTACAAATTACAATTTTAAATCATGAAAATCGTATGTCCACATCATTGCAAATTGTGAAATTCACTTAAATAAACATTTATGTTTTCAATTTGCCAAATAACTGTATTTTATTTTTATTTCAATTTTTTTTATTTAAAAAAATTTTTTTATTATAAAAAAATGTTAATTTTTTTAAATTTTTTTTTTTTTTTTTTTAATTTTTCTATTTTTGCAAAAAAATAAAAACAAAACTGTGTAAACGTGCTATGTACAATCAGGTAACTTCAGCAGATCTTAACAGCAAAAGTAGTGCAATAAACTAAAAAAAAAATTAAATATCTATTGGAATTAAATATAAGACACAGGAAATGGGATTATTTAGTGCACATTCTAAAGCAAATAATCAGAAATTGTGAGAGAAACAAAAAAGCTGCACACACACATACACTGCACATAGTGAAATGGTGAATAAACCAAGACGCGTTAAACACTTAAGATATTTTCCCATAAACACATAAAAATATTTACCTCGAGTAGACTGGCAAGAACCACAGTCTCCAGTTGTCGCCGAACACTTCTTGGAAATTGGCATACTTGCCTAAATTATAGCCATTCTTATCTGGACCACCTATACGGAAAATTGGCGCGCGGAAAGCCTCTGGATTTTAATAAATAAAAAAATTACAAAATTTAATCCACTCTACTTTCTTTTTAATTTAAAATTTTTTTTTGGCACTCCCGCTTACCTAACGTCGTGCGATTCATGAGCGTCAAGTAGATGTGATAGCCAAACAGGCTGACCAAACTTATGGCAAACATCAGCGACACAAAGAACAGGAACAATATGTGAAAACGTCCCATGCCACCATTCAAATCGCCCTGTTGTGAAAGTTCCGACTTCATTTTTGTACGATTGTTTTTTTGTTTTTGGTTTTTGTTTTTTTGTATGAAGTACAGTGTAAATAATAACAACAACTACTTGATCAAAACATGCTACATGCATACAGGGAGTAAAAGAGGTTGATTTGTATGATGACTGCTTACCCGCCAAAATCGTATGAAGTATTCCAACGATGTTAAGGCCACGTACAGACAGTAAAGTAACGCATAACCCAGAAAGAGTACAAAAAATTTGTAGTTCGTAAAGTTGACGCAATTGTTCACCCACGGACAATGATGATCCATTTTGAGTACACAGCTGCCGCAGACACTGCAGTGGTGGGCGCGATCTGGTTTGATTATTTTGCATTTTTCACAAAAACGCACCGAACCATTCAAAGTGCTGAGAAATGTAGTTGGAAAGTAGTGAATTAGAATATTTTTGAAATTTTAATAAGTAAAAACAGTACTTACCGATTTGTTACCGGCAGCGTTTTGCCAAAGTTTTCTAAAATACGCTTTTGCTGATCCTGTGTGTCCGCATGGAAAATGTGTTCAATCTCTGCTTCAGGAATACGCCACTACGAGGAGGGGAGTAAATGTATGGGTGAATATGAAATAAAGGCTAACAAACAAAGAGGAAAGATGACATCAATAATATTGCCCGATTGGAATAAGAACTTTAAATGGTTAACTTGGTCAAAGGCAACTCTTATTGTAGTAGCAAAATTAATGAATTTGTGTAGTTTGCACGTACAGAACTGTGTGTGATGGCGTAATCTGTGTAATAGCTGGAAAGCTCAACATGGTCCTCTTGACAGATGGAATGAAGTAGCACGGCTCACACTAGTACAAAAATCAGCTGAGCGATTGCTGACAATTTGCAGGTGGCAGCAGCGGTGGGATCAGTCCCAAAGCGGGCGTTGGACCTATAAACTCATTTCACGAGTTGATGAGTGGTTAGAAAGACATGGAACAAGGAGACACCGACTATCACCTTTCGCAGTGGCTCAGCGGACATGACAGTGACTCGGGAATACCTGCACCGTTTTAAGGTGGCAGACAGTCGTTCCTGTCCGAACTGCCGGAATACTGACGAAAACGCAGAACATGTGATTTTTTATGGCAACCCTTCAGAGCGAAGGGACGGCAGGAACACATTTTTGAGTGAAACACTCACTGCAATATCGCACGGAAGCCAAGACGGTAGTCGTTTAATATAACACTATTGCAACTTTTCTGATGTCTCCTTTACTTTAGTATGAGTACAATGAGAGTAATTGGGACTATCGCCGGTGTAAAGTCTTCACAAGCCTGCAAAACAGGAACCTGGACGCAGGTATTAGTTGTGTCTTCGGACATAAACGCGGCTCTATCCAGGGGTTATACTTTTGTGGTCCCAGTGTACGATTTAGCCGAGGTGGAAGGATTATTATAGTATTAGTGGGAACGTACCCCGCATACCATTGGTGTGACGGCACCTTCGAGATATTTCTGGCATTTTGATTTAAACCTCCATAAAAAAACATCGACTGTAAACAACTCTAACATGTTGGGAGTTACCTTCGATTGTTGGCTCTTCTTCTCGGCGCATGCAACCGCAATTGTCACTACGGTCTAAAACAGATACAACGTCCTCAAATCGCTAACCGAACAAAGACAAAGAAATGTTGCTGTCGACATTTAAAGCAGTTGACCGGTCGGTTCTACATTACGCTGCACTCGTCTGGTCACCTGTACTAGTGATTCGCAGTGGGCCAAACATATTTGAATGAGCTGTGCATTTGGTGGCATTTGAAGGAGCCTCTGTCACCACGGGACTCCCCGGCAAAACAACTTCACAACGAGACCTCCATGCTCCCGTTTAAGGAGTACAGTAAGATACTCAGCAAGCAATTCCTACTGAGCTGCTATAGCACCTACAGGCACTTGCTAGAAGCTGAGCCACCTCACAGGCGAGTCGGGATCCATCTCGTCGACTATAACGACGAGATCTGGTGAGATCCGCGTAACTTTGGCTAAATTACGTTCTGGACGTTGTAGCAGGTCAAATTCCTACTTATCTAAAACCGACACGCCTTCTTAGACCCACTCACATAAAGCCTCTCCTCCTCTGGACCCAATCCTTCGAAACAGCATGCTTCCTGGGACTACCGTTAGATGAGCTAAGCGATGACGATCGACCGATTGATGAGCTGCTACAACAACACAGCCTGGCAAGAGTTGAGTATGTCGGGGTTATTTCTGAAGAGGTAGGAGTTACACCTGTTACAGTATCCAGAACGCAATTTAAAAGGAAAGTACTGTTACATGAGTGGGGTTAAGAGATGCGTGAAGAGATGGTACGAGACTTTTTCACATACGTAAATTCAAATGTTTGTTATGTTGATATCTATTCAGCAAAATTTCGATTTTAACCAGCTGAAGTACGCAGAATGTCATTGTGCCAGTATCACTCGGGCTTGCGTTGAGCGGTGGTCGGTCTCCAATGACGACATTTATGGTATAAGAGCTTCAGAAGGTATTAACACGAAGTAGACGTCTCACCAGCAAAGTGAAATAGATACATCTTATAGTGTCTAAAAGGAGCTTAAGCTTTTAGTGGATGTATACTGGAGTGAGACTTGCGCTGATATCTTAGCATCGCAATTTGAAATCCAATAAGGATTGTGGACAGCAGAATTTAAACAAAAGCGAGGGGAGACAAGATTCTCTGTGGAGTTCTTAGATACCGAAGGAGCTGAAGGCCATCGCTTCGTCGGCCTACCAGGGGTGCATGGAGGACTGGGATAAACGTTGGCACATGTGTGTTACATCAGATGGGTCATATTTTGAAGGCGAAAAAATAAATTTGCCTGAAATTTAACTCTGTTCTGTTTTAATTTAACATTCCCAGTACCTTCTGATCATAGGGTATAATATCTAAAGTAAGAATAAGCATTTCTCATACTACTGTAGTGTGGTTTGACCGTGTTGGATGTTCTTATTTGACAAGTCTATGGCTTTTGCCTCCCCATCTGCTTTTTGCTCCCCATCTGCTTTTGCTCCCCATCGAGCTTGTTATTAAGAAAGAGAGGTTAGGGTTTTTGAGATGCTAGTGGTTGTATCCCATATCTTGTTTTCCACATATCAGGGATAATTCGAGTGCTAAGCAATGGATTGGTGTTTTGGCAGAAATATGCTTTTGTTTTCGTTGTTTTAACAGTAACGAGCCTTTTATGTACATTTTTGGATAGCCTATTTTAGACGTCTCCTGGATAATATGTGGCGAGGGATCATTCCGGCAGCGTAAACATGACTGTCCACTAACTTTATAACGTCTACCGTTCGAAGAGCAAAGTTAATTTAGCAGCTTTTAGTAAGCGTAGAAAATATTCCCCCTATATACAATAATATAAACTTAATTTAACCACTTTTCCTTTTAAGCGTTTTTTTACTGATTAGAAATTAGCGAAAGGTTCTGGTGTTGTTGTTGGTGGTGCAGTATAAACATTCCCCATGCTGTTTAAGGGGTCCCTGTGGTCTAGAATTAAAAAAAAAACATTTTTTTTTGATATTTCGAAAGTATAGATTTCGATTCTACAGCCGTTTTAGCAGGTAGAGTCAGACTCGTCACGCGGCGGTATCTGTGGTCGCATTATCCACTCTCAAAACTTTAAACTCAATTAGTTTAGCCTGGTGTTGTCAAATATGTTGTTCACAACAACAATGGCTATCACCCGTACTAGAAACATATTAATATTTCAATTATTTCGTATTTTTTTGATTTAAAAATCTGAAAAACCCGATTTTTAGAGTGTCAAATTCAAAACCGCGCCATTTTGTCAATTTTTTTGTTTTTGTTTTATTCTAGTACGGGACATGGCTACAGTCATACTGATTAATAATTTTTTTGGTTTTTGTGTTTCAAATATATAGAAGAGCCAAAATAAACACCGCCCAGGTCCAATTTTTCGGGAGGGTCAACTTCAGCGCCATTTTTAAAATTATTAAAATTAAAAAAAAAATTTCATTTCTGTATGTAAAAGAAGTTAAATAAACCTAACAAATTTAAATATCGTTTTCCATTTTTTTTTATTGTAAAAAGAATTCCTGAAAATACCTTAAATTTCGAGCTATAGACCCCTTAAGTGACAGTCCTTGGCCGCCCTAGTAAACTAGCCCTGTTTAGTGCACCGTTGGCTTGTTCTACTTTTTTGCAAACTAAGTTTAAAGAGAAAATTAAGAAATAACTGTTTTAGCAGCAATAATCCTTTCCAAGAAAATATGAGAGGCTCGGACAGGCGATTTTAGCTAAACATGCCAACATTTTCTATCATTTCAGCGCAGGGGCGGGGTGGCACACGATCTAAGAATTAATTTTTATCAGCTTATCAACAAAATGACAACAACACAAAGCTTTACGATTGTTATGCTGACAATGATTCACCACCTTTGCTTGTTAAAAATTATGCATCATGAAAACCACTTGTTACAGGAAGCTTATTACTAGAGGACTTTCGAAACATTATAAATGGCGATAATGCAAACATTGCCGATAAGAAGAGATAGCCGCGGAATGTACGATTACCGAAATATTAAAAAACGTATATATATATACATATGTACGTACATATGTACATGCAGGAATGCATTAAATTGAGCGTTTATGTACACTTACATTTGATGGCACTGTACCCACTGGTGTGAAGATGGTATTCCAATAGGACCAGAAAAACAGCACACATATTATATGGTAGAAAATCAGGAAAACAATTTTCTCAAAGGTGTTGTCAATGGATACTGTAAAAGAAATTGCGCTTACAACAGAATTATTCAAGAAAATGCATGTGCAAATCTGGTATACGTACGTAAACAAAGTTGTACCACATAGGCGTAATATGACCACGCAATGACTGCGGAGATGAATATCACTGGTATCCACTTGAGCGCCGCCATACAGCTGGCACAAGGTGTAGATTTCTTACCGTCGCTGTCATAATTTCCCATTGTGGCTGGCATGAACTGGATGGGTGTGAAGGTTGTGCGTTGGTGGAGGAGAAGCGCTGTAGTTTGCTAGCTAATCTTTGCACTTGCACATGCAGTGCGTACATCTAGTGAAGAACACTTGACTTTTTTCGCTTTGTACTTTGTGTGGATACTTTGGAGAGGTTATTACAGCCGTGGGAATCTTCGTTGCCGCAGTAGTACACTGCGTACGCTTACTTAGTCAAGAAACCACTTTTATCTGTCTCTTACACCAGCTAGAAGCACGTACACTTTATACACCCGCACCTCACCTATTGCCTGTTGCTGGCTATTTCTTCTAATCATGCACTCAATCACTCACTGACATTTTATTATTTCAACAATTCCTCTTTTCCACTTTTTACTAGTTATTTGCGACACATTACATCGAAATCGCATTTATTGAAGGAATTATTATTAGCCGTTTGAGTGTTACGATTATACGACCCCACGCCTACCAAACGGTTCTTATTATGAACTCTCCACTTCGTCCAATTGGCGCTTTTTCGACTCTTCTTTAAAACGAAAATAGTTGTTTAGTGCAGTGAAAGTGAAATTAAGTTTTTCTTTTCCAAATTTTTGCACTACCGTTGCTAACTTTTTTTTAGAAGAAAAGAAAACACAACAAAACGATTGTCATCAAAAAGCAAAATACGGAATTAGACAGATGAGTGAATTGAGATGTTACCAGATGCGAATAATTTCCAATACTTTAACCTTCTGTTTACGAAGTTTATTAAGAAAACAAAAGCGTTAAGAGCGCAAAGGAAAAATTAACGAGATTAGTTTTTTACTACATTCGAATTTTGTATTTACAATTATAAAAAAATATAAAAAGAAAAATGAGTGTACGTTTTAATACAAGTGTTGTGAAGTTCTTTTGTCAGTGCAAAACTATATTCGACTATTGGTACTCACAATCACTAACGTAAACGTACGCTCATATAAGCTGACACGATGAAACTAATGAGAGACCCATGTAATGAATTCTCACCACCGTTCCCTTCCGTAGTATCGTAGATCGTTGTTTCATCATGTCAGCTGATACGGGGGTACGGCTGTGCGTTTACGTTGGTGAGTGGAGCACCACATCTCTACATAAAATTGCATATAAGAGGCGAAATAAGTTCTACAGGGTGTGATAATATGCGTTTATTGCAAAAAATGCTATATATAATTGTGGTATTGTATGGTTAATGGACAGCCGCCGTAGCCGAATGCGTGGGTGCGTGACTACAATTCGGAATTTGGAGCACGTAGGTTCGAATTTGCGTGAAACACCAAAATGAAGAAAAAGTTTTTTCTAATAGTGGTCGCCCCTCGCCAGGCAATGACAAACTTCCGCGAAAGTATTTCTGCCATGAAAAAGTTGCTCATAAAAAACCATCTGCCGTTCGGAGTCGGCGATTTGGGGAACGATATTTGTGGTACGCCACAAAAAAACGAGGAGGAGGTCCGTCAAACATCTAGAAGTGTACGCGCCAATTATTATTTTGCTTTTATTGTATGGTTAACATTTAAAAGAATACAGTGCAAAATTTTAACTGTAAAATTCAGCATCTACGTTATGGGAACGACCGAATCGGGAGTTAACTTTTCACCGGAATCTTAAAAAATGTTGAATGAGTGTTTTTTGTTTTTTTTTTAAATAAATGATCGGTTTTTATTTTATTATAAAGAGGAGAGTATGCCGTTAATAATGGAAAATAACATCAGGCAAATGACCACCACGACCACGCTTACAGGACAATATCCTTTTCATGAAATTTTGCAAAGTGGTTGCCCTATGTCCTCGAAAGCCTCACGAATTCCATCTTTGAGGTCTTGAATCGATCCTAGGCTGTTGGTGTAGACATTCTCTTTCACGTGACCCCAAAGAAAAAAGTTACAAGGTGTTAAATCCCATGATCTCGGTGGCCAATTGTGATCACCTCTTCGAGAGATAACTAGGTCCGGAAACTTTTCCCTTAACAGATCAATGGTTTCGTTACTTGTGTGGCACGTAGCGCCGTCTTGTTGAAAATAAACGTTGTCCAGATCAATACCACGCATTTCCAGCCATAAAAAATTGTTAATCATCTCTCGATAGCGATAGATAACACCTGTTATTGAAAAACCCTTTAATTGACAAACTTGACCTTCAGTGCGCTTGATTATAACGTGGTTTTTCGATTAATTTAAAGTTAAGGGCATATTTTCTTTCACTTATGGTTGTTGTTGTTGTAATAGCAGAAAATAATTGCCATCAACTTTTGGTGAATGCTGCTGTCCCTCCAGGACACTGGTCGGATATAATCCAGGTCGTTACGGTAACGTAGAACCGACTGTCGTGGGAACGTGGCACCTATGACTCTGTTGAATCCCACAGAACAAGTTTTGTTTCTTTTAATTAATGCTAGTTGCTTAACTAGTTATTAACTAGGACCTCCAGAAAACCCAATCCTTTCGAATAGTTTGAGCCAGGCGACCAAATTTAATTTACATACAACTGCAGTGATTTTTATATAGTATGTCTGATTTTGTAGTCAAGATGGGCAGTCAATCTCTTTTCTACTCTAAATCTTACCTTGCAGTTAGTGTAACACTTAAGGGGACAGATACCTGTAAACGGCCATATTTTCCCTGATTATCATTAAAATTATTTCAAATGAAGAAGTCAATAAATTTTTTTTTTATTGGGATACAGTTTATTTATGCATCAAAAAAATATAAAAATTTGTTTTTTTCTTTTAATCATCGGCGTCAGTGACTTGAATACAAAAAGCACATTTTTTTTTGTTTTTATTAATTTCATAATTTGTATTCGCGGAATAAAATGCTTAAAAAAAATGATTTTGGGACAAATTTTCCTACAATTTTTGCTTTGAAAAAATAATTTTCGAATTGTAAATTCACATAGAACGTAATATCATGCAAATGTAATATAATGTGCAAAATTTCAGGGAGATCGGTCGATAACTTTTCGAGCTATCGTGTACGCCAATTCGAAAAATAAAGTTTTGAGAAAAACGCGTCTAAAGTCGGCAAGGTAACTATGCCTCTCCCAGCGCTGGAACGCAAAGAATAGAGTCGTCACGGTTGACGATTTATGATATAAGAAATATTTGAATATGACATATTCTTTAAGGATTATATTAACATTTTATGAAAAAAAATTTATTTTTTTCGAAATTTTACAGGTATCTGTTCCCTTAAGTAGGAATAATGTGAGATATTCTCCGAAACTTGCAAAAATTAAAAAGTTAGTTAGCAGGATGCGCTCCAGCATATAAAACCAAATCAGCCACATGACGGAAAACATCTTTTAAAAGCAATGGGAATATATGTATACTGAAAATGTACATATTTTTGTTCATCTTATTTTATATTTCAACGCAAAATAAACTTCTATTTGGACTCCGGGCACACTTAATTTGCTCCCTTCTTATTCCATTATTGTAACCACCGCAACCATTGCATCTTTCTTTTGATTTTGAATTTGGTCAATGCCTTCCTAGCTCAATGCTCCATTATCTGCATCAGCATCCATTCAGGATATGATATTCAGACCTGAGTATTGGCTATAGGATCTGAGTATTGGCTATAGGATTTCAGGTGCTACGTAAGAATGATAGAAAGAAGTCATGAGGTGTGTTAAAAGCTCGGGACTTACTATTTCTTTCACGCTTGAGTGAAGTCTTTGACTCTAGTCAGCTTCAACCATTGGTATATGTAAACATACATACATACACACATCCTTTTATAGCATAAAAGCCGTAACATTGCAGATTTGGAAATTAGCTTTAACTTTAAATGCTCGCAATTGTTTTTCCCGACAATTAAAGGCGCCTGTTTAATAGCGCAGTTATATACCGCGTGTTCGTACGATTGGCCGCTATTGGCACCTCGATAAGGAGGCTTAGTGTTTCTTTTTCGATTCATGATGAAGAAATACTTACATAGATGACAGATCGTTTTTACGTAAAACTGTTGCGTAGCATTAGTGCGACCGATCGGAAAACTTCATTCCTTACTTCATTCAGACTTATATATTTCATACTCGTTAAGTTAGAATCGAATACACGATGTTTGCATTTTATACGTTATCTCACGCATAAAGCACTTACGGCCTGTGTATATGTTAAAATCTATATCTATGTATGCATGCATATACATATATACAAGTATATATTCATTATTTAAATAATTTCCAATAAATTATTCCCGAAATCTTATTTTACGCACTAATCATGCGACTCTGCTCTGCCTAAATACAGTCAAATGCATTGTTGTTGAAGAGAGCTTTATCATGCAGCCGCAAAGAGAGTGAGTGAGTGCCCTCACTGCTGCTGCCGTTGCCGAGCAAATGCGCCCCAATCGCTTTTGTGTGGGGGCCGTAAAGAAGTATACAAGACGAACTGGCTAGCGCAGAATTGAGTTGAAGTGAAGCCGTTGCCGAGTACAGTGAAGTAAAGCAATTTATCGGAATTTCGTTGACCGAAAAATTCTTCAAACGTATAAGTTTCAAAGAAAAAATGTAAATTTTCATAAAATAAGCCGTTAATTTCGAATGGAAATGAATGAAAAGTGTTTTGAAAAATGCTATAAGTGTTACAAGAATAAAAATAAGCGAATTTCCATTTGATTTGAGAGGGCAAGAAAATCCATAAAGCAAAAAATGATAAAATTTATCATACTATTTACCAAGCGATTGCACAAAGTTACTACCAAGCAGCCAAAGTCAATCGTCGTTCTTGTATACGAGCGCGTATATACACCTGCATATATTCAAATACATATTTACAAATTCGGGCATATGCATTTACGTACCTTCACCGTGTGGTCTAGCGAACGAGCGATGTCCCGAGCGTAACTATGTATAATGTTTGTTTGTTTATGCGTGCGTCTGCATACCCTGCGAGTCTCCACTCCGCGCCCCTTAACGTTGTGAGCTCTAACGAAAGGTGAAAAGTGATAAAAAAGAGAAAAATACTCTTACATAGACGAAAAATAGTGTGAGGAAAAATGAATGTTGTTGATTTTTCGGCGGCCGCGTTGGGGCTATCGGCGATAACAAAAACAACGGTAACTGCGATAAGATTGTTGTGCGCTCTCTTTAGCACGATTGGCTGTTTGCCCATTCGATTTCTTACCTACTACTATCTTTATATCTCTGTATGCACATACATATGTATGTATATGTGTTGAATGTTCGTGTGATAAAAGAAATGGTAGAGAGATACCTTGAACGAATGAAAAAAAAATGTGATAAAAGTCCAATGAGCATTTGAGGGTCTCACTGACATTGATAAACTAACTGATACATGCAATGGCAACGCTGCAGGGCGCACATGTTCGCACCACCCCCTCCGTTCGAATGATGTAAACCTACTTGTTATGTATGTATGCATCAAGTGGTGTGACGAACCGGGGGAGAATGATGGCCACATGTTCCAAAACGCTGCTTGACCCAGCAATAACATTATTGATTATTTCAGCGAAGCGGCGCATCATAAAACGGCTTGACACGCCACCTCCCCCACACAATTACATACATACATGCATATATATATATAAAATGCCGGCTGTCATGCCCTAAATCGTTTGTGGAAATGTATAAATACATATATTGTATGTATATACTCTGTACATATATATGTATGTATTATATGGTAGTAGCTACTCGCCGATCTATTTTGTACGAATATAAGTTGCTGCTGCCTATGCGCTCCCGCAATGCACGACAGCATACACAATCCCCCACCCGAATGCAACCACATACTGTGTTTTGTTGTTGCTATAGCGTTATTGGTGGTGGTCCGTGTTATGATGAGCGATTGTAAGTAAGCTCTCACATGGCTTTCGCCACGGTCTTTGCCGCACGACTTGTTGCGAATTCCTTGTGTTTCCTTTGGGCTTACATATGTACGTATACATAACCGTACATACACTCGTACATATTGCATATTAATCTCAGCAGCAGCAGCAGCAGCAAAAACAAATTTTGTAACGAACGAATGAGCGGAAATTATCGCTCATTCATTTTCGTTGCTCGACCACATGTCGACAGGTTCAGGATTGCACTATCCTTGTGCATGCAGCACTTCAGTACGATTCAGTTGGCTATCAAGTAGATATTTTTGTGGAAAATCAATTCGTCTTGAGTTGTAGACGTTGACGACGTCGATGAATATTATTATTGAGCCACTATCGAACCACTGTATTAGCATTCAATGTTCGGTGATTTGTGAACAAATTGAGCGAGTATTAGCACGGAATATGAAAAATTATTGAAAAGCAGATGCGCGAGTTTGTGAACAACTTTAGTGTCAATTCAATGAATAAAGTGAGTTATTTAGTTGGAAGTGTAGTGAAAAAGTGCTGTAAAGTGTGTGAAGTGGCTATTCCTTTGAGGACAACTGCATAGTTTTATTCCAATATTCAAATGGAGTGTGAACTCTCGCTTTTCAATCAAGCAAGTGACGGATATTGACAACTCTGGCGCGGTGACCCCACTTTTATTTTCTTAAACCCTGTTTTGAAGAAGTTCTTATTTGTTATTACCCTTCCAGGGCATGGTGTTCCATATATATTTTGCTGTCAGATCAGTTCATATCATAACTCCGGTTTTGAAATATTCTTAAGCCAACTTAAAGAACTAAAAGTGATGATTTGACAAAAAAAAACAACCATCAATGAACTGGTTTGTGATTTCAACAAAAATATACCTACTAAGACGGAAGCATCGCCGTAGCTTCCATTCCTTCTTCCGAGTCTACCATTCGGTACAACTCGTGTTCGAAACCCAGCGTGGACGTTAAACACCAAATGATAGAAACAGTTTTTTCATAGCGAACGCCCCTCAGCAGTCAAAGGCATACCCTCGAATGTGTTTTTGCCATGAGGCGAAATAAAATTGTAGGTCCTCCATTTGTGGAACAGCATCAACATGCACATGACAAAATTGGAGGAGTGCCTCGGCCAAACATCATACAAAGGAGATTTGAAGATAAATGCACTGATTTTTTAAAAAGTTCTGAAACAAGTTCGGTATTACTTTTGTGCCGGCCGCCGTAGCCGAATGGGTTGGTGCGCGACTATCATTCGGAATCAGAGAGATCGTAGGTTCGAATCTCTGAAACATAAAAATTAAGAAAAAGTCCTCATAAAAAATATCTGCCGTTCGGAGTCGGCTTGAAACTGTAGGTCCCTCCATTTGTGGAACAACATCAAGACGCACACCACAAACTGGAGGAGGAGCTCGGCCATACACCGAAAGAGGGTCTGGCCAGACTTTTTCGACTTTGGTCGTGAATTTTACCTGTGACTAACTAACGACTTGAGCTTGCAGGTTGCTTCCTAAAATTTAATTTTCTATCGATTTATGGATATGAACATACGAACATCTGGGGATCTCCTTCAGTTTTCGGCTCACCGACTACTGTAGTGTCTTTCAGGCTGAACTGATGGCAATAATGTAAGCCGCGACACTGATACAGTGTGATGAGATATCCGGAAATGATATCTACATTTTCACTGATAGCCAAGCGGCGATAAAATCCCTTACAAAATAGTCGACAACCTCTTAGGTAGTCTCGTAACGAGATGGCTGTTTCATTTCACCTAAAGGTAACCTGGGTTCTTGGCCATTGCGACATTGAGTGTAACCTGCAGAGCAAATGAACTAACGAGACTCGGTACCAAATTAACGGATGAGTACATAGACAATGACACAGGGATACCCTTACAAACATGCTACAAGCTACTCATCCTTGAAGAAATTGTAAGGAAAGCAAACGAAAGGTGGCGCAATGAAGCCACTTGCAAAATCGCCCGGCAGATCAAAAGTCAGTTATGACTGTCGTGAATCTCCAGGCGCTACGTCGTTCCATGTTTATTAATGATGATGTTTCTTTGGTTGCGGGTGGATCATATCGATCTGCAAATTTTGCATGTCGTTTGATCTCACCATCTACGATTCGTGATTGAGGAAATTTCATTCTTGACTGCACTCAGTGGTGTGAATACCAATTCCGCAAGAACGTTATTCAGTTCATCTCCTTTTTCGTTACCCTGAATGTCCCAATGTACCGGGCCTAGATTGAGGCAATGTTATTGTTTTTTGCTCAAGGTGGTAAGGCTATTCCTACACTGTTCCACCAGCTTATAGGTTTTTGTAGCCGAATCCAGTGTTTGAATTTCAGCTTGGCTATCCGAAAGAACTGTGATATCATATTTTCTTTAAAAGAGAAGTCTGCGATTAGTAGCCGACAAGTTTCCCCAATTGACAGTACTTTCGCTTGGAATATATTGAAGGTATTAGGAGGACGTATAGATTTTTCAATTCTAAATCTACTTGTATGATATATTCTCATAGACTGCTCCAAAACGACAATCCAGTTTAGAGCCACATCTGCATGCACTGTAGTGTCGAAGTTGTTTAGCGAGAATCCCTTACTCCATTCCGCCTGAGATGAAAGGAGAGTCGGGACGATGTAATCAGTCCTCTGTGAGCTGTAATGAGCTTTTCGCCATTATAGACTGGCATGGCCGTAAGTTTTTCCTTTCCAGCGAACCGCGAAACTTCTCTCCAAGGCGAATAAAATTATTTATGACGACTTCGTACTTATGCTCTCGCTAAAAGACTGCAGAACTATCATAGATATGCTGACAGGTCATAAACTATTGGCTGCACATGTGTACCAGACAGGGATTGCTAACACGGACAAATGCAGGAAATGCAGAGAGGATGTTGAGGAAACTTTAGAACACTCCCTGTGCGTTTGTCCGGCATTATTAAAAACTCGTTTAAAATGCCTGGGAGCCCCACTGTTTGAAGGTCTGGAGGACGTCTCAAAAGCGGATCTCCCAGCTCTGCTTAGATTCGCCAAAAGCGTTGACATCCTACTTTGATGTCTACTTTCAGTATTCATCAAACCGGTCTCCACCTGGTATAGATAGGGACCAAAAGGTCTATGCGTGGCTTAATGCCAACCAGGCTAACCTAATCTAACTTAATTTGTCATACCCTTGTTAGCGCACAGGTTGCAGGCCATGAAACACCTAAGATGGTGTATAGAATACCTTTTTTTATATCTAATATTGGCTGACTCCCAGGAGGCATTGGCGAGCTAACGCGTGCATTTCTACAGCGAAAAAGTTTGTCATAAAAGCCATCTAAATGGGGTGCCCTTCACGCGCATAGAAATAAAATCACAAAGGGAATCAATCTAAACTTGCCAAAGATGTTGCTTAATGCTTTTTATGCGTACAACTGGGCATATCAGCTGGAGACTCTAAGCAAATTAAATGTTACTTAAAGCAGTTGTGTTTAATATTATACTTAGGGGATTTTCCAATGGCAGTCCTTTTGGGAGCTCACCTTTTCGCAAACTTGGAAACAATTGCGTAATTCAGCAGTTTGGCCATTGCTGGTACTGGAATTAACTAAACTCATGGTGAAACGATTTTTAGGGGTGTACTACCTAGCATACCGTTACTCGGCTTTGAGCGAATTTGACAGATATGCCGACGTCTTTCAAACGAATGACGTAGAATCAAAAATTCCCCTCAAAAAAATTTTTTTCACCATACCTAACGAGCAGTCTTGGTATCTATCATTCTTGAACTAAACTACATATTTAGGTGAAATAAAAAGTACAATAAAAAGGTGAAAAAGAGAGAACAAAATTATTTCCAAATCGTACTCAACGATTTGATTCCACTTGAAATATTTGAGTCCAGTGGAGATGGCTGGTTCAATTGTGCCATTTATTTTCATGATGAAAAGATTTTTAATGGTGTGACCAATATCTGACCGTTAGCCGGCTCTCAGCGTATTTGACAGAATCAGCGGATGGGCTGACGTAACAGAAGTTATGAATCGGTTTGTTTACCAAAAAAAACTGAGATTGTGTTGGTGATATACGAAAAAAATTAACGCAATGTCACTTCGTCGCCGTCTGAATAACGACAGATTTGACGAGTGTGTGAATATGTGTGAAATTAACGTGCAGATTTTGGTTGGCGAATAGTCCCATGACGTGGCAGCCCATGGTGAAAAGATTTTTAGAGGTGTACTACCTAGCAGACGGGTCCGAGCGAATTTGACAGATATGCCGACGTCATTCGTTTTGTAGGCTCACTAAGCTAAAGCTAAATTTTGTGAAACACAAAACGAATGACGTAGATTCCAAAGTTCCCCTCAAACATTTTTTTTTCACCATACCTAACGAGCAAACCTTTCATCTATCATCCTTGCCGTGACTTGGTGGCCGAAGTTCCCGTCACAATTTTCTTTTTCACCATAGCTAATGACCGTCTTAGCCGAATGCGTTGGTGCGTGGCTAGCATTCGGAATTCCGAGAACGGAGGTTCAAATCTGCGTGAAACACCAAAATGAAGAAACATTTTTTTCTAATAGCGGTCGCTCCTCGGCAGGTAATGGCAAACCTCCGAGTGTATTTCTGCCATAAAAAAGCTGCTCATAAAAAACCATTTGCCGGAGTCGGCTTGAAACTGTAGGGCCTTCCATTTGTGGAACAACATCAAGACGCACGCCACAAATAGGTGGAGGAGTTTGGCGATAAACTGAAAAAGGGTGTAAGCGCCAAAATATAGTGGCCAAACCAAGTAATCTATCAGCCTTGTGTTATTTTGTATTCCCTTCTCGCTTGGAAAGTTTTCGAGGCTCGCAAAAAGTATTTTTCACAACAATTGTTGCAGTACTTTTTTCTGGCTGGAAAATATTTGATGTTCCATTTAACGCTTATAGCATTTTTTAAAAATACCTGTTAATCGTTGTGTTGTGGAATTGAAAAAATACCTAACTTAACTACGGGGTTAAGGACTAAGTATCAGTGAGCCAAGACAAACATACGTAAATGTTGTTTGTGTATACACAAAAAAAATATCTTATGCTATACAAAAGAAAAATAAGTCCATATCGCTGATGCGTTCGTGGCAAAAAACAAAAAACAAAAAAACAAGTTTCTTAATATCCGTAAAGCAAAAAAAAAAAAGACAAAAAAAAAATTTAAATAAAACTAAATTTAGTGAATATTAGTAAAAAATTATGAAGTAATAAATGAAACAAAACAAGAAATAAATGAAATCCAGAATGTTATATGAAATTTAAGTGCAAAATTAATAAATCTTAAAAAAAATGTATGCAAAAAAAAAAAAAAATATTTATACAAAAAAAAAAAATTATAAAAAAAAATTGTACCTATACAAAAACCAAAATTTCCAAATACAATAAACAAATCACGAGTAATCGATAATTCGCAAAAAGTGAAAGTGAAAGTGATTTTCCTTGCGAGTCGTTTCGTAAACTTCTCGATCGAACGTCTCTTTATTTATTATTGCAATTTATTTGTTGTTTTTGTTTCTGTGAACTTAATTTTATTTCTCATTTCTCTTCTAGTGATAGCTTCATAAAAGTATTACCAGTTGTACATCGTATATTGTATACCAAATTCTGGAATGCGTCTTAAGGCAAAAATAAAAAAATAGTTGCAAAAAAAAAAAAATAGAATCGCTCATTGAATTCAAAATTCCTTAAACTTAAGAGTAAAAAAAAAAGTTTAATAATATATATAGTTTACTTGGCTGTGTGAGCATATCATTATACATATGTATAAGTATTAGTGTGCATAACGTCTATTTGATAATCAGAGAATTGAAAAATCAGCTCACAATCGAACGCTTCTAGGCACGAGTAGTGAAAAAGTGTAAATAATCTGTGTCACTGTGTTTTTTGAAAGCGACAATCAGAGCAGCTCTTTCTCTCTCTCATTGTAAGTAGAAGATTGAGTGCACAACTTGCGTAGGAGCAGAAAGGGGAATTTTTGGAAATAACATACAGGCAAAAACAGGTAAGTCAAGTCAAGTAGAAAATATTGAAGATTAAATTATTGGAAAGTTTTAGTTTGTATATATCACTGCTACGAATCTTTTGCAAATATTGAGTGCGTATAAATGGAAAACCGTTATTTTTTTTTCAAAGTCTGAAGCTACATTGTGGCCTGCAACGCTAGTCGCAATTTTTTAAAATCTTTTTGAGTCGACATTTCATTCAAAGGGGCGAAAAATTAGATTACCTAAAAAAAGTGTAGTGATATAATTTTTATTTAAAATTATAAATAAAATAATGATATCATTTTTATATAAAATTATAAATAAAATTATATCTCTATAAAGATATAACTTTTTTTTTAAGTGTAGTGATATAATTTTTCGTCTCTTTGTATGAATGGCGACTAGAAAATGCCGTCTCAGAAAGAAGCGAAAAATTATATCACTTAAGAAAAAAAGTGTAGTGATATAATTTTTTGCCTTATATTTATAAAAAGTTTAAATCACTTAAAAAAAGTCTACTGAAATAGTTTTTCGCCTAAGGAAAAGCCGTTCTAAGCGAAAAATTAATATCACACATTTTTTTAGGTTTTCTGATTTTCCGCCATTCATACAAAAAGGCGAAAAATTATATCGTTACACTTTTTTTTAAGTGATATAATTTGTATGAATGGCGATAAATTAGATCAATTAAAAAAAGTGTAGTGATGTTAATTTTTCGCCTCTTCGTATGAATGGTAGAGCTGCTTAGGCGGCCAGCAGGCGAAAGTCGAAGGGCGCAATGTTGTCGTATGTGATGGGCTGGGTAATGCTTTACATTTGAGTGTTGTGTTAGTTGATTTTTGAAGTACGTTCACATTTGCATTAATTACCAATAAATCCATAAAGTTAATCTACCCGTTCACATATGGCAGATTACCAGAAAAATTGACAATAAAACATAATAAGTAATAAGAGGACACACGTTTATGGACACAAGCAAAGAGCTCGTTATAAATTAATTTAGACGATACAGTCACCGTTTTTTGGAAATTAATTTCCAGCGTAAAAGATTAAACTGGTTTTGAGCTCACAAAATAAAAATACCAACATTTTCAGATGATCGTGAAACGGACTGGTTGAAAACTAGTTCAAAACGAACTAGTTCAAAAAGGACTACATCAAAAACTCCCGCGTATTTAAACAGCTTTTAAGATTGTAAAAAACTATATTAGGTGATTACTTTTGGCCATTTGTGGTACAATATCAAGCCGCACACCACAAATTCGAGCAGGAGCTCGGCGGAGTATGTGCATGGTGATTATATATGTATATATATGTATATGTAGATATATATAGAAAATTCATTTGAATATACAATAAAAAAATTTTAATAACAAAAAAAATAAAATTAATTAACAAAAAAAAAAAAAATGTATTGCGGATTATTCCGTTCTTGGTATTAAAAGAGAGAGATTTTGTTCGCGCGGACTATGCCGTTCTTGGGATAAGAGAGGGTCTCTGTTCGCGGATTATTCCGTCTTATGATGCAAAAGGGTTATAAAAAAATAAAATAAAAATTTATTCGGCAATATTTAAAATGCGTTTCATTTAAATGGGGAATTTCCGATAATTTTTTAACAAAAATATGTAAACTCTTTGCTCGTTTTTCGTTGCCTGTTTTTCTCTACAATACTCATCAAGTTGTTGAAATACTTAATAGAGCAAACATCATGACTTACACGCCTACGAAAAAAAAACCAAAAAAAAACAAAACACTTCTAATCCCAAGAAAGCTCTCCAAGCGCTGCTATTTAGTGTTCTCTAAGCCATACAATTAGATGATCAGCAAACAAAATTCAGAACTTATGAAATACACAACTCAACGAATTAGCAAATATACTAGCACATACCTACATAAATACATATTTTTGTTTAAACAGGTTCAGTTCGTTTCATCATGCCTTGGAGCCATTAATACGACAGCTGTTAAAGAAGTTACAGGCGTCGCGAAAAACTCGAAAATTATTATTTTCCTGTTGTGGTTGTTTCTATAGCAATTTCTCGCTAAAAAGTGATGGCGGCAGAGATTGTTGTTTTTGTCGTGAAATCAAAGTTGCTGTGCGGTGTAAAGTATATCTAAACGAGCTAAATAACAATAAAAAAGAGAAGAGGAAGAGCAAAAAGCAGCGAAAAAATGTAATCTACATTTAAGCGCTACGCAATGAAATGCACGCACACACACACACCCCCCCCTTATTAAATCCATCATTGCTTATGGAGGAGATCTGCGTTGAGTGTTCATGTTCGTGTTCTTCTCCTTCCCATGTGTGTGTGTATAAGTGCCGAGGAGTTACTGTCGTTTTATCTTCTACTCACCGGTTAAGTTCGTTTATATTCTTGTTAAACGCTCTTCATGCATACACAAACACATACACATACATTTCGTTGCGTTGTTGCTTTCTGTTGTATATATCCACTTGTACATACACATTCGCATATATATAAATATTTGGCATTTTAATAATTCTCCCTAATGCTAAACTCATTTCAAAAATTTTTAATGGATATATACAATTTTATTTAAAAGTTTTATATTTTCGAGCCACTTATTATGGGCGCCGTTATGATGGTTCATCAACACTGTTATTCACATCAAATTTGCAATATTTGGCACAAAAATCATTACAAAGTCAGCGAGCGACAAGATGTCGGAAAATGGGCTAAATATGATCAGGGACAAATTACAATTTATGAGCTTTCAGCTAAACATTCTTCATGCCTACGCACAACTACATACATACATACATATTTGCACATTGGTATCCTGCAGTGAAACACCAAAAAAGTCGGAAAAAGCACTAGTGGTACACTGGTATTTAATGATTGATATGTAACTAGTCCGAAAATGGCACAATAAGTAGGTAGATGAAAAGGTTGAAGTGCTAGTCTGGCACTCCTCAGCACAGAAGCGCTGTTTCGAAACCATTTTGAGACCTCCAACAGGCAGATATCTACAGCCAGCCAGAGCTGCTGTTATGATGGAGATGATTGATGGGATTTAGATTGGTGCACTGTCCCAGGCTGTCGAAGAAAGGAGCACCCTTATTGACTTTAATCGTCTAGCTGCCAAGCCCGGAGATTTGTCGAAGAAAGTGCTCAACAGTCTCCTTCTCTGAAAGGTCTCCACAGTTTCTGCAATGGGGGTTAAATGTTAACCTTAGCTTTTCCGCGTGTGTGCCGCTACGAGTTTGGAAATTGAATGGTGAGGAGTCCAAAGGACTTTCTGAGTCCTTCGTCCATTGGGTTTTCCAAAGGGTTTTCGGAAAACCCCATGAGGAAATGGAGCTCCATCTTTTCTGCGCTTTCCTGAGAAATAAGTTGTGCAGTTTCCCTTTAACAACTGTCAGGGGGATGCCGATGACCGGGTAGGAGGCCTCTGAGGCTAATTTAGTCCCCTTCCTGGCAATCTCATCAGCAATTTCATTTCCCTTTATGTTGCTATGTCCTGTAACTCAGTTTGGAGAAATGTTACCCGCACACCCAAGAGATTTGATCTCCTCCTTACAGGAGTTTACTAGTTTCGCTCTGCACCATGACGTTGTCAAAGCCTTAATCGCGGCTTGGCTATGGGAGAAAATGTTAATATCTCCCTCCCTTACGCTTTTCCTAAGCACTTTGCATGCCTGCAGGATCGCAAAGACTTCTGCTTGAAAAAGACTTCTGCTGAAAAGACGGCAGTTTAAAGTAAATAGATAGAGAAAAACCCCTGCTCCGACTCCCGATTCCATTTTGGAAGCGTCAGTGAAGACAGACGTGCCAGCTTCGCTGCAGATTTTCCCCTCGATCCAACTCTACTTACGCAGAAAGTTTGCCCTAGCACGACCCTAAAACTCTAGTTTGCGGTTAGAGAGACCTGTTCGAAGTTCGGAGAAATACGGTGTTAACTGCCTGAAAATGTTACCATGCCCCTTGAGAGATTGCGTCCAGCGGCCAACCTCCTTTAACCCGATTGCACTTTGAGCTGCGATGGAAAAAACGAAATAAGAAAAACAAATTTTTCCGTAAGTTTAAAAATTGTTAAAAATGTAGCTTTCTTTGCTTTGCATAAAGTAAAGTAAAGAAGCAGAAATTCATCTACTTGGGAACATTTTTACACAGAAACTACGTTAAAAGCTTCGAAGAAAGTTAAAAATCTAATCCAAAAGCGTATTGAAATTTGGTAAATTCGAAGGAATTTGTTTGCAATATTGCTGCTCCTAATTTTCCTTCTGATGCCGCTAATCTCTTTGCTGAGCTTTTAAGTCCAATTTCGCATCTGCCTCCGACAGTGATGAAAATGTTTCTTTCGATTTATGATCTGAAAGTACCGGGAATGTTTAAATAAAACAAAATATGACCCGTTTGAGGCTTGATCAGTCAACACACATGTGCCAACGTTTAACCCAGTCCTCCATGCACCCCTGGTCGGCCGACGAAGGGAGCCTTCAGCTCCTTCGTCACATTCTCTTTGATCTCCTCTATCGACTGAAATCTCCTTCCACGAAGTGGTAACTTCAACTTGGGAAACAAAAAGAAGTCGCACGGGGCCATATTAGGTGAATTCGATGCTTGCACGATGGTATTTACTTGGTGTTTGGTCAAATAATCCAGCACAATTTTGTGCTCGGTGCGATGGCACGTTATCATCATGCAAAATCCAAGAATTGTTTGCCTACATTTCCGGCCGGCCAGACAGACACTAATAATCCGATGACGCTAAAAAGTCACAGATGTGTGTCTTACAGTCCTAACAACATAAGAAAAAAATATGGGCAGGTTCCCACGTGCGCGGTTCCTTTAAATTAAACATTCCCGGTACTTTTTGATCATAGGGTATACAACCATCTATTGATGTCGGCAAGCTAAATAGTATTGTCTACTGAAGATGCCTTTAGCAGCATTACTTGACTTAAACCCTCCTCAAACACTAATGCTCGTGGTTTGTCTACGGTGGTATTCCTCGCTGTTGTTGATCTTTAACAAATCACTAACTTTGGATACTTTTTCGGATGTCTGTAAATTGGCTTTCATTTCATCTATTTTTGAGAGCGGTTATAAAACGATATTTGTAACTATAGGTCATTTCAAAGCTTTCCGCCACTGCAAAACTTTTTGAAGCTTTAATCCAGGACAAATTGCTTTTTGCTTTGCGATATCATCTGCGTATCCAATTAGGTACTATTGGGCATTTATATATTGAATACCTCGTCGTAGCTGATGTTCCATAAGTCTGGACCAAGGATTGATTCTTGTGCCGCTCTTGATGTGACATCTATACTGCGGGCACCCTCTGGAGTTTGATAGACGAGTTTACGGTCTCGCAAATAATTCCTCCTTATCCGCTGTAAGGTATGCCGGAATTTTCAACCTTAGTTTTAAGGCCGCTAAAATGTCCGCCCATCTTACACTATTGAAAGCGTTCCTTATATCTAAGGAGGCAAGGAGGGCGGGCTATGCTTGTGGATTGTATGTTGCCCTATTGCGTTGCGTTCTACGCTATTTATAACAGTTTCGATTGTTCTTATTATAGGCTTTTTGCTTCTAAAACCCTGCTGCCTTGCTGATAGTCCTCCGGCATTATTTATGGCTGCGATCTGTCGAGGCTTGATCAGTCTTTCAAGGAGCTTGCCTCCTGAGTCGAGCATATATAATGGTTGATATGCTGATGGGAGGTTCGGGTTGCCTTTTCCTTTGCTTCTTGGCACGAGCTGCTGCTTTTTCCAGATTTCTGGGAAAATTCCAGCTCTTCGACAAGCGTTGTTCATGTCTAGTACGACTTGTGGGCTCATTTTTGCGATCTCCTTGAACACTTCTGCTGGTACGTTATTTGGTCCTGGTGTCGAGACATAATTTGACATGAACACGCCTGCAAATAAGTTAGCTGCTTCGACGGGTGTACTTGCAAATGTATTATCCAACATTTATTCCTGCCTGTTTTATTTACTTTTTTTTTTGTGTGGAAAGATAAAGGATTTTTATTTATTGTACTTGAATTCTTTTACTTTTGATAACCGGTAATGAAAAATGCTTTTATTCAATCCTTGGAGTGACAGCAATTTTGAAATATTTATGTATTTATTTTTTCTTTCTATTAATGCATAGAGAATGTGAGACTAATACTTTTAACAAATCTCAGGCTGCTAAAAAACTGTATAACATTTTGAATTATACTTAAAAATGGTTTTTATTGTGTGCTCACGAATTTGTTTTATTTTTTAATTACGCTTTTTAATTCGTGGTTTTGGTCCATAAATGGACTAGTACTTTTTGAACTAGTATGAAACTAGTTTTTTGTCTTTTCGTCTTTTAGTTGCACTTTTTATTCGCAAATTAGTGGTTTTGGTCCATAAATGGACTAGTATTTTTTGAACTAGTATGAGACTAGTTTTTTTGTATTTTCGTCTTTTAATTGCACTTTTTATTCGCAAATTAGTGGTTTTGGTCCATAAATGGACTAGTACTTTTTGAACTAGTATGGTACCAGTTTTTTGTCTTTTCGTCTTTTAATTGCACTTTTATTCGCAAATTAGTGGTTTTGGTCCATAAATGGACTAGTATTTTTTGAACTAGTATGAGACTAGTATATTTCTGATCGAAATCTGACAATTAACATTTCGACGCACCGCGCCATGTAAAAAATTCTAGTTGTTAGAATGGAAAAAATATGGGGGCCTGACTAGTTGGGGCTGCAGTTGATGCTAATTTGCTACCAGTGCATTTGACTACAGGGTACATGCGGACAAACATACATACATATTTATATACATACATCCCCATATACATATATACACGTGCACAGCGTATGTGTGTGTTTGCCGTACTTATTCATTTACGAATTTAGCTACTCCCTTGAGCACTTTCGTGACATTACCCAAGGGAGTTGAAGCGCTGGCACTCGCTTGATAGCTTTTTGGTAGTTTTCGTAGAATGTGCAGATGTATGAATGCAAGTATTTAACCGAACTCAGCTGCAAGATTAACGTATTGTTCATTGCTCGTCGTTTAACGTTGGTGGTTTGGGAATTGGGAGGAATTTTCGTCTTGACTGTGTGGCTACATATACATACACAAGTATTCAAATACAGGGTGTTTGGTGGCGGAATTAGCAAGTGAATTATAATTAAAAATGCATTTCTAATTAATCCTTTTGCATCACCGCGCGATGTACTCGAAATACCTTGCGTCAGCAAGACTTTTACAATTTGTGCTAATGAAAAAGAATCTTACAGAATCTTACCAAAATTATTTACTTTCCTCAAACTTTAACAAGAAAATATGTAATTTATTGCGGATTATTCTGTTTTTGGTGATAAGAGAGAGTTTTTGTTCGCTCTGACTATTCCGCTCTTGGTGATAAGAGAGCGGGGTATCGTTCCCGGATTATTCCGTCGAATGATGCAAATGGGTCAAATTACGAAAAAGACAATTAAGAATTTTATTTTTTTTTAATTATTGCCTCTAAATGGTGACCGGAACGTCGAAATATTGGTTATCTGAAAAGAAATTGCCGATTTTTTTAAAAGAAAGTAAATACATTTTTATTAAAACTTAGAATGAACTTTAATCAATTATATATTTTCCATTTTGTTCGAACACCTTTTGCCATCTTTCCGGCAAATTCATTATTCCGCGCTCATAGAACTTCTGGCTTTTATTTGCAAAAAAACTGCATCAAGTGCGATTTTATAGCCTCGTCATTGCCGAAAGTTTTACCATTTAATCTTTGCAGGACGATCGAAACAAATGGTAGTCTGACGGTGCAAGATCAGGGCTAAATGGTGCATGCATCAAAAGTTTCCAGCCAAGCTCTCTCAGTTTTTGGGGAATGACTAAAGATGTATGCGGTCTAGCGTTGTCCTGATGAAATATGACACCTTTACGATTGATCAGTTCTGGTTGCTTCTCGTTGATGACTGTATTCAATTTGTCCAATTGTTGGCAGTAGACATCCGAATTAATCGTTTGGTTCCTCTGAAGCAGCTCAAAATATACTACACCCTTCCAGTCCCACCAAACTGACAGCTTAATCTTCTTTTGGTGAATATCAGTGGTTGAAGTGGTTTGTGGCGCTTCATCATGCTAGAACTATGATTGCTTTCGATTGACGTTATTGTAAACAATTCATTTTTCATCACCAGTAATAATCCGCTTCAAAAACTAATCGACTTCATGGCGTTTAAGATGCATATCACAAGCGTTGATTCGGTTTGTTAAATGATGAATGTGGTACCCAAATATCAAGCTTTTTTACCAGTTCAAGACTCTTTTATATGCTAATGAATGGTTCATGTTGGTATATTTAACTTCTATCCAATATCACGCAAAGTTACATAATGATCCAATTCGATTAAAGCCCTGATAACGTCTTCATCGACATCACTTGGCCGAGCTGAACGTGGCTCATCTTTGAGTGAAAAGTCTCCAGAACGGAATTTGATAAACAAATTTCGACACTGTCTTTCTTTTCAGGCTTTATCACTATACAAATCACGCAACTTTTTAGCAACCTTCTGTGCGCTTTTTCCTTTATGGAAATAATAAAGTAAAATATGACGAAAATGCTCTTTTGTGGGCTCCATATTAAAATTGACGCCAAACAAACAAATAGGTATAAACAAAATTGCGCACACTTTTTTTCTAAAGCAAGCTAAAACTGACAGCTAATAACTGTCAAAAGAAATAATTAAAATAAATAGTTCAAAACAATTACCAACGCCATTTATATGTAAAATCGGCATTACTTTCCGGACAACCCAATACATTCTCGAAATCTGGCTTCCGTACTCCGTGCCATTCCTTAGAGATGTGATGCCATGATGCCATTAACTTCGCGATCGATATTTGCTTTTAGAGCTGAAATGGTCGCTGAATTTGTTTCTTAGACTTTACTTTTGAGATACCCCCACAGAAAAACGTCCACAATGGCAAGTTTGGCCAACCTAGATGGCCAAGATATATCGCCGTAACGGGTTGTTAGTTCGTTAGAGAAGAAACCACGCAGTATCGTCATGGCCTCTCTGGCCGTGTGCGGCGTGGCGCCATCTTGCAGGCACCATGTGTGTGTACTGAGGGAAGGATGTTCTCTCTCTCACTCTTTCTCTGTCTCTGTCTCTCTCTCATCCTCTCTCACTCTTTCTCCCTCTGTCTCTTTCTCTCTCTGTTTCTCTCTCTCCCTCTCCCTCTTTGTCTAGTCCCTATTTGCGGTCGACACTTCTTGTCCTCATGCGCGGGGCTCCTCTGTCCTACGTCGTCACCTCATCAAGGTACTGCTCTCTTATGTCCCTTTGTATCGCATTTAGCCTGGTCGATTGTGATCTTCTTCCAGTTCATGTTGACTCAGTTATGTTCATGGCGAGTTTGACGATGTGCCCTTCGTCTCTACGCATTACGTGTCTATACTATCTTAGCCTGCCTTCTCTCATTTTCTCCGAGATTGACGCATTTTTCATATCTTCTCTTAGTTTGATGTTCTTCACTTTGTCCACGTGCGTTATTCCTGTTGCCCAGCGAAGTATTTTCATTTCCGCCACGTACATCTTCGGGTTGTGCTTAGCTTGCGTTGCTAAACATTTCGACCCGTACAGCATCACTGGTCTCATAGGTAGGTATTCGGTTTCCTTCACATTTATGCGCATTCCGTTGTTTTTGCTTGTCCTCGACGATTTTCAAAATGGAAAAGATACGGTCGAATTATTCCATTGCTTGAGAATGCGCACCAAACCGTCACTTTGGGACTGTAAAGTGGATCTTGATAGCGGGTTCTGTCCTTTAGATGACCAATAACGGCAAGTTTGCTTATTTGTTCTTCCATTTACATGACAATGCGCTTCATCACTCCAAAATATAACCTTTATCAGTCGAAATCGCATCAACTGTGTCTCGCTGAAATTTCTCCATTCCAAATTCCTAGATCCTTCCTCAATATTTCATACACAATAGTTTTGCCAAGTCGCAGTACAACCGGCAGTCGCTCTCTTGCGCACGGACTATCGTGAATTATCGTGCAAACTTGTAGCGCAGAGTTCAATATTTTCTTTTGTTCCTGATGTCCGGGTGGGAGCGAATCCAATCTTCACTTGTGGCATCATGTAAACGTCGAATATGGTAACGTGAACAAAATCTACGACGAGCACACGAATCATTGGCCTAACCCGCGCGAATACTAAAGCAAACGCGTTCCCTTCCCGCTCATACTCTCAGCGGTTAGGGAGAAACTTTAATCTTAAGATTTAGTTCTGCCACCGGACACCCTGTATATGTGCATGTATTTTGTGTTTCTATGTATTTGAAATGTTCAATATTTATACACATACCTGTTACATCAAATTTGCTCTGTCTAGCACGACAGCTGTACTGCCGAAATTATGGTACGAGCAATTCTGCCCTGCCCGGGCAATAAGTGATTAGCAGTAATGCCAGATACAAATCCTCTACACCTGGCTGCTTAGAGTAGAGCTATAAATACAGCATGCCGATGTTGTAGGCTGCTCGAAAATCTCAGTATTGTTAACAGTGCCGGAGTGAGCAGAGATGACAGTCTCTCTGGTAATCAATTTGTCACTGGAAGGAGGAGGAGGAGGTGGCTATAGACGTTCAGCCTCTGAAGCAATGAGTTCATATGATATTTGTTATGCGTTTAGAATGGCACAGTGCGTAACGAAATGTCATGTGGATGTTCTAGCCCCCTAATTCATCGGGTAATAAAAAGGCTGATAAACTAGCAAGAATAGAGTCAGCCTAGAACTGAGCGGCACTCGGTTGTAGGATAGCCATTTATTGCCATGTAAATGATTACGATTAATGGCACAGTATAAAATGTGCTTCGGCACTCCTGACTTTGAAATTGAAATTTAAAAAAGGCGAGCCAAGAAGCACCAAGAGAATGGTAACTCCCTAAACACTTAGGCTAAAAAGCCCATTGCATTCGAAGCTCTGAAAGGGTATTTAGTGAAGGAAGAAAGGAAAGGAGTGAAAGAAAGAAAGAGATAGGATAGAATATGGACAGAGATAGCTCGATTCTGAGAATTTCCCTAATTCTTTGGCAAATTTGAAAATATGCTCCAGTTTGAGAGAGCGGAGAATAGGAAACAAACGTCGTACCTTGCTTTAGCAAAGGCAGGTCACTCACAGAGAAAATGCTTAGTGCTATCCGCCTCGTCCCGGCAAGGCAGGCAAATCGGGTCCTAAATGATTCAAATGGTGGTCATATGCTGACTCCTTTTGTTATAATACCGACCATCAGCCGCAGATCTTTTCTTCCGAGTTTTAGAAGAAAGTTCTGCTATTTTCTTTTCGGGCTAGTCACAAAACACTCTGCAGTTTTGCAGCGTTCTAGCCTGGACCATTGCTCTTTATGTAAATGGCATACAAAAGCGTTGATCCAATTCATGATTCCTGTAGAACTGATTTCGGTAATTGGCTCGGGTCGGTGTGGGGTAACCGCTGATCTGTAAGCACTTCATTGGCAATTTCATTTCCTTGAACCCAGCGGTGTCTGGGAACCCAAATAAGTACAAGTTTATTCCGTCTTGTAACAGAATTAAGTTTCTTCTTACATTCTTGAAAATCTTTGAGGTTTGCTTTGCGTTTTCCAGGTCCTTCAGTGCAGCTTGACTGTCACTAGATAGACAGTGTTTCCCGCTCCATCTCGACTTAGGCAGCATCAAGTTTATGTTCACCTCGCGCAGACGTAGTTGAAAAACTATTCTTGGCTTGATCATGACATCTAATCCGCTAATCGAGTAAATCTACAGAATCGAGATTAAATATATTTACTTGCTGCTGTCCTGATCTCCTCGTGGAACATAGAGCCTGCATTGGAGATACTACTTTTTGTATATGTATTGCGCCTGAAAAGTGAAGAGAGCTCGATCTAGTGGACCTTATTTGCTATACTTGAGCAACTCTCTGTTAAAATTGATCTTCAGAGTCTTTTGGAAGCCCAGTGTGTTGAGTGTTCGAAGACTTTAAAGGAGATTGCCTGTATTTTGTGCCGTCGATTACCATAAAATAACTTAGTATCTCGAGACAACTTAGGAAAGACGAAAGAATTGCGATGTCAAGCTCGCTCCCTCAGTGATTGGGTGTCTGATCTGACCGTAACTAAGGCTAATCGAGTTTTTGCAAGTTCAATATATAGCGAACGATTGAAGAGCAGTGCTGGTCACTGGTTACTTAATGCAAAATGGCGTTGCGACGATTCATCAAGCATCTTGTCCTCGGCTAACGGTATTCTATTCCCAAAACGGAAATCATCTCCTTAAATAAGTGTTGTCAGAGAGGCCTGCGCAAATACCCTTAATGGTCTTTCGGAATCCACCTTCGTGGAGTCTTCGAGATGCGCTTTGAAGAATTTTAAGATTTTGTGACGATTTCTCACAAAACTAGTTTTTCTGGAAAATAGAGTCTCGCTGACTTTTAAGACTTCACAGTAACCGAATGTTAGTCTTAATGAAAGAATAATGGGTAAAAAGTGAGAACTGTGACCACCCTAAAATTAAAATTCAGACGTAAACTTTTAATTTGCTGATACAAGCATTTTTTTTGTCCCCTTTAGCAAAATCTTTTGCCGGCTCTTGTTAGTTTTTACTGTAGCTCAGTGTAATTAATGCATAATTCTCAAAAAAAAAATCTTTTCGTTTGAATGGCTTTACCAATAAATATCTGTCTCTGTTATTTTTTCATCGCTTTATTTAATTACGAAGCTAAAATATATTCTGGTTTTCTTTTTTATTCTTGTTGGACTGACAATCTCGAATATGATTGATGAGTCTTGTTCTGCATTAAAGTAGCGCCTGTGCTGAAGTTTTGTTTTATAAATCAGCTAAGATTTTTTGAGAATTCAGTAAGAAATACGAATTTTTTTCGTTGCCAAATTATGGCTATTTTTAATAAAAATTTAAATAAAGAACGTGACTTTGATGTTAGATAACTTTTAAATACATTTTTTAATGTGAAAATCATGGAAAATTGGAAATTCCGAAATCATTGATAAAAAACTAACCGGAATTATTGATAAAAAACACGCTGGATGGGGTAGCCAGCACCAGCAAAGGACTTTCCCTAGTTTTCCGGGGACTTCGGGGGTATCTGTTCGAGGACCCTCCACTAGGCCTAAACGGCAGGCAGGGCAAAGCAAACGGTCCTTGTCTGATCTTCGTATGGCTACCAAGATCCTGGAGCGCCACGGTGGCCAGAATCACACTCTGAGAAGCATTTCCCATTTGCACGAGTGGGCCAGGAAGGTCATCAGAGGAGCAGAGGAAGGCAGCAGAAAGGGAGCTGCTGTCAGAAATTATACTCGCAAATGCGAATAAACTTTTTAGTACCCATTTTGAAGTTAAGAAGGGTTGCCCACAAGGCAGTGTACTCTCTCCCCTACTTTGGTGCTGCGTGGTGGACTCTCTTCTTAATGATCTGCAGGAAATTGGACACATCCAAGCCTACGCAGACGATATGTGCGTACTAATCTCAGGACGATCACTTGAAGTTATATGCAATAGTTATATGCAGTAGCTCTAAATAAGATTGAGTATTGGTGTGAATTGCATGGTCTTTCGGTGAATCCTACAAAATGTACCTTAGTGCTTTTCCCTAGT
Organism: Anastrepha ludens; assembly: GCF_028408465.1. NCBI lineage: Eukaryota > Metazoa > Arthropoda > Insecta > Diptera > Tephritidae > Anastrepha > Anastrepha ludens. The sequence goes on along the minus strand of NC_071502.1, from coordinate 23,793,295 downwards.
AAACGCATAATGGAAGGCCTGTTACTACCCACATTGAAAGGGGTAACACTGCAACTGTCTTCTGAGGTTAAATATTTAGGAGTAATCCCAGATAGTAAACTTACTTGGAAGAAGCACGTTGAGCAGAAGGTCTCTCGAATACTAAAAGTCTTCTGGCAGTGTAAGAGAACCTTTGGCAAGACATGGCGTCTAAGACAGGCTATAGAACACTGGCTGTACATCACCCTGATTAGACCCATTATTACATACGCTTCTGTAGTATGGTGAAAAGCCCCAATGGTTAATTCCAGAGTAAAACTCTAAACAGGCTACAGAGAAGTGTGTGCTTGGGTATCACAGGTGCCATGAGTACGACATCTGGTGATGCCCTTAATGCCATTCTGAACTTGCAACCTCTAGATCTTCAAATTCGAAAGGAAGCAATGAAGGCGGTGTACAGGCTCAAGTTAAACGGAGTCTGGGGAAATGAAGTAAGCACTGGCCACTGTCAGATATACCACCAGTTGTCAGAGCGGTTCACACTATTCTCGATGCCGGTGGACAATAGGGTGCCTGTCGTTAGCTTCGGTAGGAAGTATGACGTTTTGATCCCAGACAGAGATCAATGGTTAAGACCAGAGAACCTATTAACGGGATATCAGCACACTTTCTACACCGACGGATCCAAAACCAGTGATGGAAGCGGATCTGGATGGTATGAGGACACTAAGTACTCCTATGCCACAGGACAGATGGCCACGGTATTCCTTACGGAAGTATATGCCATATTGAATGTGGCGTACTGGGTAATTGAGAAAAAGTGGCGGGGCAACAGTATTAGAATTTGTAGTGACAGTCAAGCTGCACTGAAAGCCCTTGCTAACCCACGCTGCTCTTCGAAATTAGTCGTTGAATGTAAGACAAAACTGAACAGTGTTGCAAAGCACAACAAAGTTAGTCTTATTTGGGTGCCTGGACATTGTGGTATTGCAGGGAACGAGTTAGCTGACAAATTGGCAAATGAAGGCTCTGCAAGTATGCCACTAGGCCCTGAACCCTTTTTAGGTGTCAATTCCGCATCGATTCAACTATGGATTGAGGACGTCATGAGGTCTACCCACAGAGGTCGTTAGTCTGAGTTGAACTCGTGCAGAGTTGCCAAGTGCTTTGTGAAAGAACCAAACAGGAAAACAGCGACCTTTCTGCTAAAACTCAGCAGGAAGGACCTGAGAGTACTGGTGGGTGTAATCACAGGACACAACGTATGCGGTCAGCATATGGCTGCCATGGGGTTCGTCGACAACCCAATATGCCTATCCTGCCTTGAAGATGACGACACTGCAGAGCATTTTCTCTGTAGCTGTCCGCAGTTTTCCAGAATCAGACTTAGGATATTGGGTTGCGATATACTGAGTATGGTTAAAGTTCATACTCTTACTTCTCCGGATCTCTTAAAAGTCATCAATGAATCCAAGAGATTTGTGGAAGAGTAACCACAAACTAATTTATCCGTTTTTACCATCCACCTTTTATCTTTCCTATTTCTATTCCTTCTACTGATATCTATCCGGGTTTAGTACAATGGTCTACTGACTGAGTGCTGGGACTTGTCCAGCCCCCCAAAAATCTGATCCAATCTAACCCATTTCGCTTTAGTTTTTGTAAAATAAACTTGTTTTTTGCACTTTTATTGTATTATTTCCAGTCGAAAATTATTTTTCAATTCCTTTGTAGTAAAAATAGTTTCTATGCCGACGTTTCTATTATATTTTCCACTACATAAACGTAGCTGGTATTTTTGCTTACTAGCCGCATGAATCCACTCAGCATCCTCTCCCATGTTTGCATTACCCTTCTACTCATCCCCTTTAATTAATAATGAATCATTATTTCCCCACCCAAGGCACCCACTAAGCCGTCGGAAGGGAGAACACTAAGCATTGACTACATTAACTGTTGTGAGTAGCTTTGTGTGAAGTATTTCACTTTTGACTTTTTGAGAGAAATTTAAAATTCATACCCCGCCAGCAAAGAAGTAAGTTTGTTAATTTACTACCGACCTTTAAACACTCAACCATCAAACGAAAATTACTCAAAACTTGTTACTTTGTATTAAAAGACACTTGCAAAACAAAAACAATTTCTACTGTAAACGCGCCGTACGCCAGCAGCAGTTGGATATGCGATATTGTTTTCTTGCTGCGAAAGGACTGCGCTTGTACCGGAAGCTTTACTTTATTTCGTTCATATTTCGCGCTGAAGTAGGGAAAAGCTTGATTAATGGCTTCAAGTTGGTGTGTCTTACAGCGGAGCCAACAAAACTATTACCTTCTCCTCCTGCTGGTCGAGAGCTCGCCGTCAACACATCTGCATATCTACATGTGTATGTATGTATGGATGTATGTATGTGTAGATGCGCTTGTTCCACTGGTGGTGGTTGCGGTTTAATCCGCAGCCCAAAAGTTGGGCGGATTCGTAAACTTAATGAGTCATTCATGGCAAATGAGTGGAAAATATGCGAAACTACCCAACAGCGACGACGGCGGCGGCGGCATAGCGAAGCGTAACCACGCAGACCAATCGACCGACCGTCAAGCAATACAACGCAAAGGTACAGCGAAGTGAGTGAAAAATAACGAACGCTAACAACAAACAAATTATTGAATGCTTCGGTAACCACACAGAAATCAAATGTTTCCACACATGCATATGTATATACTTACACGTACATACACGCACACAGACACATATATATATATATAGAACATATGTAGGCATGTACGTCAACTGTTATTCCTGTGTATGTTAATGTTTAACGAATGTAAAATAGGTACATACGGGCACACGTTAGTGTTGCACGCACTGTTGAACGCCTATTTGTAGGCAATGAAATTTGCATAATCTGAAACACACGCGCCATTTCAGACGGTAAAGTTGATAGGCATTTCCACATTTAAATTTTCAGAACGAAATAGAAAGTTGGGTGTTTTTTGTCGCGTGTATTTTTCGGGTCACAGTGCGTCCATCGGGACGAAATATCTGATGGAGGGCATTCAAGTATGACTACATTTGTTTTGCATATAATGTTGAGATATTTTTCTATTTCTTCTGGAAAAAGGTTATGTAAACTTTATTGTTTTTATTTTACTTGACATTTTATATTTCATATTTGCTGCTACCTGTACTAAGGGAGTCACATCATGGACGGTCGTTTTTTACTTTTTTGGCATATTTCTTAACGAACGAAAAAATACTAAACAAGGTTTAATGATATTAAATAAAGGTGTAATGTTTTTATTAAATATTTATGACTTTTCCACATTAATACAAAATATTTTCAACATAAAATCTTCATCATAATATTTTATGCATAGTTCTAAGCTCTCTAGGATACCTCGCGATTGGCTTATCTACAATCAAAATACCAAATAGGATTTAAATTAATCTAACTAAAGCTGGAGTAATTCAGAAATTGATTAATTGGAATGTTTAATTTTTTTTCATTATTTTGTTACGAATAAATATGATTTGGAAATTTTGTTTTTTAGTTCAATTAGTTAGGGGAAAAATTAAACCATTATTTTCTGGGTCGATGGCTGTAGGGATCGATATCTCGTAAAGTATAAATAAGACATTTTAAAGATTATGCTCGTTGTCCAGGTGACATTTCACATTAAAAAAATTCGTTTGCTTTTTTTTGTTTCTTCCATTCAGTTGTGAGTTACAAGAGGTTTTAACAACGGAAGTCAACAAAGAGAAAATTCGGTACATTTTACAGTTTTTCTTTGCTAATATTCCGGGAGCCAGGGGTCATTTTGACCTCATCATTTAATGCCGACTGATTTTAATACTGAAGGCAGACGCCATTCAATGGATGACGGAACCAACCGTCACCTGGTCCAGTAGCGGTGGGTACGTGCGTGGGATGCTGCGAAACGTGTCGAAAAAAATTTTGAACAACTCATTTAATACCAGCTGAAATTTTTTTAAATTTTTTTCATGTATTCTTGACATTTAGTAGAATAAAAAAAAAATAGTCAGCTGCGCCGTAGAGGGGGAAAATACGTCAGCTGAACAGGCGAACTTGTAAAATAAAACAGAAAGTAAAACTACTTTATGCCGATTGAAATTTTTTCACATAATTTTGGACACATATGAAAGTATAATAAGGATGCTCAGCTGCGTCTATAGCGGTGGAAAGACCTTCAGCCGAAGCATTGAAAATTCCGCGCGCCGCCGAGATGTATGAACGCAATGATACATTCTTGACTATTTTTTTTATTCTACTAAATGTCAACAATACATGAAAAAAATTTCAGCCGGTATAAAATGAGTTGGTAGAAATTTTTTTTTCGACACATTTCGTACCCTCCCACAATCACACCCACCGCGGATGCGCCAGCTGATGTTCACTTTTGTTATTCATGAAAGCTAAATCACAAGTATAGTCAAGAATTTAACGGTATAAAAACGTAGTCCAAAATCGACCCCTGGCTCCCGGACTATAAAGGCGAAAATGCCAGGCAGCCCGCTGAAATTGTAAATAAAGTTTATGGTGCCATTACTGTAAGAGTAAATAACGTGCAACTTTGGTTCCGTCGATTCTATTCAGACCGTTTTGATGTTACGTCGTTGAAAATGTCGATGAAATCACAGAAAAATTCGAAATTAAAAAACAAATTATATTATTAAATAATAGATTAATTTTTCCCCAATTTAATATTTTCTAAAAAATTATTTAAAAAGTTTTTTTTTTTTTAATTTTATTCAGTATTGTGATTTTCTTTAAATTTACTTAAAAACGAAATTTTTATCGGACACTCGTTTTGTCAAATGTTATTCTTTTCTCAGACTAAAATATTGTATTAAAAATAATTTATAAAAAAAATATTTATAAAAAATATATTTAAAAAATTATTTATACAAAAAAATTATTTATAAAAAGATTATTGAAAAAAAAAAAAATTATTAAAAAAAAAATACAAAAAAAAAATAAAGTTTTTTAAATTACTTAGTTTCCTTTATATCTCGTTCTACTAAAATATTCTTGATTTTTTTTTATATTACCTAAACATTTATTTAAAAAAAACCGATTTTTCTAAAGGCTCCTCTTCCTTTACTTTATAATATTTTCTAAAAAAATAAACTTTCTAGAAAGTTAAAAAACAATATTACCAAAGTTTTAAATATTTCAAAAAATATTTCTTTTCCAATGTTTTGTTCTACATTTTTTAAAAGCTATCTTCCCTTTAAATATTTAAAAATAAAAAATTAATATTTTCCATTTTTTTTATTAATTTTTTGTCGCAAAACCTTAGAAAAAATTTTTTTCGGAAGTATTTTGTTTAAATTTTGCAGATTTTATAAATTTTTGATCACATAATTTTAAAAAAATTATAAAACTAATTCACAAGGATTCTGTAAATGTTTGCAGATTTGCTTATTCTCTTGAACTATAATATTTTCCAAAAAAAAGGAAAAAATTACGAAAATTAGAAAAATAAAAATGAAAATAACAATAAATAAAAAATTTAAGGGAATTTGAAAATTTCTAGTCGGACTACAATATTGTCTAAAAAATTATTTATAAAATTCAGAGTCAAAAAAAAAAAGTTAATATTTAAAATTATAAAAAAATTTCTTTTTGTGATTATATTGGGATGTAAGTGAAGAAGAACCTTTGGAAATATTTGCAAAAAAAAAAAAAGTAGTTTTTTAGTAATATCGAAAGAATGTAAAGACCATTTTCATAAAAGAGAAATTTGTAAGAAAATAAGAAATTAAAACAAAAGAATTTAATTTTAAATATTAAAAAAAAAAAATTTTTTTTACCTTACCTTCTAAAAAATGTTTTAAAAATTAACTTGTAAAAGAAAAATTTCTAATGAATTTTTTCTCTTTCTCTTAAGTTGTAATATTAGCTAAAGATTTTTAAAGTAATTTTGTTCCAATTTTTTCTTTTACATTTGCATTTCATTGCAAAAAACCCCCTTCTTTCTTCAGAAGCTGGTTTCCTACAAAAATTAATGCAAACAGGTGGCACTTCAACAGTTAATGTGATTTTTTTATCAAACTTTTTTTATATATTTTTATGCGACACCCTAAAAAAATAGAATTGACTATTTTTGACGTGCCGGTGACCAAAAACGACAACAAAATATGTACATAAAACACTTTTTTTTCAATAAGCTTCTATGCATTTTTCTTTCGATTTAATTTTTCAGAATTTTTTTTAAATTTTATTCCCAATTTTTTACTTTACTTCTGATTAGTGATTTGCAAAAATTCTAAAATATTCTACATAAAATACATTTCAAAAAAACAGTGCATAAACGACAACTCAAAATTCGAGTTGAACCTCAGGTCTCGAAAAATGCGACATTAACAATGCGCGACTCTTCATTGGCTAATATTCGGAGATGAGTCATAATAAATTTGTGTTAATAGCAGCTTAGGTACAATTTTATGCCGTCCCCTTTTATGTTTGCGAAGTATATAACAACAGTCTTACGTATACGCACTTGAATTCAATAAAATGACGGATATTGCAAATAATTTGAGTTACAAATCAAGTAACAAAAGGCGAGCCAATAAAGGCTTTAAGCGTATTGAAGGCTACACAGTAATGAAGCAGAGGGAAAACAGGGGAAATGGGAAGAATTAGAGATTAATTCAATGCTAAAAGCATAAATTGTAATCATTCGCCGAGAAAATTGGAATACTCCTCCCCCTCTGCTCATTCGTAGTGAATAGGTAACGCAGAGCTCATACATTCATTCACACGCACATAAAAAAAATAAATAATTGGCGCGTACACTTCTGTTAGGTGTTTGGCCGAGCTCCTCCTCCTATTTGTGGTGTGCGTCTTGATGTTGTTCCACAAATGGAGGGCCCTACAGTTTCAAGCCGACTCCGAACGGCAGATATTTTTATGAGGAGCTTTTTCATGGCAGAAATACACTCGGAGGTTTGCCATTGCCTGCCGAGGGGCGACCGCTATTAGAAAAATGTTTTTATTAATTTTGCCTTCACCGAGATTCGAACTAACGACCTCTCGGTGAATTCCGAATGGTAATCACGCACCAACCCATTCGGCTACGGCGGCCGCACATACGTTCATGAAAACACACATACGCACTCACCTACATCGTCACAGAAAAGCAACATAAACTCGGGCTAGCAGCGAAGAAACGGGAGTGAGTAAACGAGCGAGTGCGTAAGCCGAAGGAGGTGTTCCCCTACCATTAAAAGGGATATAAAAGAGTACTTACATCTGTTTAACGTAACACATAACAAGCGAAAATATGCAACAAAAAATTAACAAGGCGCTCAAAAGAGGGCTGATTACATACAAACTACCATACAAACCTACAAGCATACATACGAGTATGTACAAGTAGCTGCAAAGCAAAGCACAGCAAAGCAAATTGGAAAAGCGGCACGCAAAAGGGTGTCAAGGTAGGATAAGCTTATTGTAAAAGCACAACAATTACCACGCTTTGCGGCAGCGGTAGGTGCAACAATAACAACAGCGGCTGTCAAATCGTTTACATCAGCAAAACAGCAGGACTCTAAGACACAGAGGCTGTACCCAAAAATAGTGCCGCGAGTAAATCCTTGTAATTTCAATGAGGCGTAAAATCAACAACAACAACAATACGACCAACAGAAGATGTGTAATGGGGAATGAAAGCAACTACAACTGGAAATGCAACAACACCCAAGATTGGCAGCAACCATCCTGTCATTATACTCATCAAAAGAAAATTATTCAGCTCGAGGGGAAAGTGAAATCAATAAATACGCATTACGAGAGTTATTTGAATACCCTGCGGGAATTCGACTGGCTCTAAATTCGTTTGTTTTTCACTGAATGGGGGTTTTTGTCCCAGAGTCGCCAGCATTTTGTGCAAATAAACGTTTCGTCATATCTGTATGTGTGCATGTTAGGGCGTATCAGGTTGGTAGGTAGGGGAAATGGTTGAAGTACCGCTCTGGCACTTCCCAAGTAGCAGTGAAGTGCCGTTTTTGATACCACTTTGAGACTTCCAACAGGCTGATATCTACAGCCAGCCAGAGCTGTTGCGGTAATGGAGATGATTGATGGGATTTAAATTGGCGCACTGCCCCAGGCTGTCGAAGAAAGCGGCACCCAGTCACCTCAATCGTCTAGCTGCCAAAGCCGGACATTTGCCGAAGAAAGTGCTCAAGTGGGAGATGAAGATACATGTGTAGCAGCTAGGCTATCATGGCCGCAAATAAACAAGAAACGGAGAAAGGAATTGCTTAGTCTCCCAAGAGATGATATCTCGATGGTCGTGGCTTGTATAACCGGTCATTGGCTATTTGGCAGGCATTCCTCGAGATTAGGAGTTTTCTCCCATGAATAGTTGCGGAAATGAGGAAGAGGAAGAAACAGTTGAGCACATCCTTTGCAATTGTCCAGCCCTAGCGAAAATCAGAGCAGGTTGTCTAGGTAAATAGTTTGTCCATTCACTTACAGAGCTATCTGGCGTGGGGTTAGGGTCAATTCTACGTTTTATAAGAGCCACAAAATGGTTCCACGGAGGAAAGTAAATGAGGTTCCCATACAGCACAGTGGTATCACTATGGACCTGTAAGGTCTAAGTGAGTTGGTCGTGCAGACCGACTACCATCATAACCTAACCTAACCACCTACCCTAAGTGCTCAACAGAGTCTCCTTTTCTGAAAGCTCTCCACAGCTTCTGCAATGGGGGTTAGGGTGCACCACTTTCCGTAAAAAATCGATAATGTTTTTCCATCGGAACTATAAAATTTAATATAATTCAAATAATATTTCGGAAAAATATTAATATTTACGTGAGCTGCGCCGATTTGAAAATCAAGTTTTTATAAATAAAATTAGTTAAATTTTTTTATTTTTTATTTTTTTTTTATTCACCACACATGATTATTGAAGATTTTAGTCCTAAAAGTATATATAAAAATATTTGAAAAATTTATTAGAGGAATCTCGAAGAGACTAATAAATTTTTCTTCTATCGAACGGTAAATAGTTTTCATGAGAATCATTTTCATAGCTGAAATGCACTTGGAGGTCTGTCAATGTCAGCCTTTGGGTGGCTGCTAAAAAATAAAAAATAAAATAATAATTGGCGCGTACACTTCTCTTAGGTGTTTAGTTGAGCTCCTCCTCCTATTTATGGTGTACGTCATGACGTTGTTCCACAAATGGAGGGACCTACAGTTTCAAGCCGACTCCGAACGGCAGATATTTTTTAGGAGCAACTTTTTCATGGCAGATATACACTTGGAGGCTTGCCATTGTCTGCCGAGGAGGAACCGCTATTAGAAAACAACTTCTTCTTCATTTTGGTCTTTCATCGAGATTTAAACCTACGTTCTCTCTGAATTCTGAATGGTAATCACACACCAACTCATTCGGCTACGGCGGCTGCCATATAGTTTATACTACAACAAATAGTTTGTTCTACAACAAATAGTTTGCACTACAACAAAAAACATGTAATGCAAAGTAGCAAACTTTGTACAAAATTTTTCAAAATTTCATAAAAAATTTCCTTACAATTTTTCACTTCACCCAGAATTTTATAATTTTTCCAGGTACGCAGTTTCATGGGCCATCAAATGTTAATCTAACAAAGTGCAAGTTTAAAGTAGTGTAGACAATTTTTTTTTGCTGAGGTGTCAGACCTTTTCTACCAGACAAAGCACAGGTCCAAATTCATGTCCAAATTCTCTTATATAAAGGGTGGTTAAGTTTCAAGGGCCGATGTTGAATGTGAACTACACCTAAACGTCAACGACAACGTTCTACTTCTTTCTTTGGGGTTATTTGAAAGAAAAGGTGTACGTCGATAAGCCAGCAACAATTCAAGAGCTAAAGGATGAGATAATTCGGCACATTTACGGCATAGAACCCCAATCATGCCTCAGCGCCATCGAAAATTTGGACCATCGGATGGAGGTGTGCCGCCAAGGCCGCGGCGGTCATTTGGCCGATATTTTGTTCTATACGTAATTGAGCCGTACCAGTATTATCTTAATAAAGAGAAACGACAATAATTTCCTAACAAAATTGTATTTTATTCAAAATCAACACCGGCCCTTGAAACTTAAGCACCCTTTAGAAGAAAAAGTACCACCAACAAGCAACAAAAAATCCTAAAAATCTGCGATATTTTGTAGTCATTTGAAACTTGCACTTTATTAGGCTAAAATTAGATGAACTATAAAATTACGTGCCCAGAAAAATTCTAAATATTATGATTAAAAAGTTGATAAAATTTTGAAAAAATACGGCGGTTGCTTAGGTAAAAATATACTTAAAAAATAGCTTTTTTTTTTGGAGAAAAATTTAATGTTTTTTTGTTAAAAGGTTTTGTCAAAACCATTTTTTTCTCGTTTCAGATTCAGATTCGAATTTTTTCTTATCATTTTCATTAATAGCTGAAACGATGTTCAGTATTCTCTGAAAGTTTCATACTGGAATTACTATAAATTTTCCAGTTATATTACCGAATAGCTGGCTTTCTTTAGCTGGCTTTTTGCTTCTCAGTAGTTCATGAGGCTCTTCTAACTTGCCATCTCTTCAATCATTTGTTTGCCTACCAAGTCTATCTCTGGACGACAGAGAAGCTCACATTTTACTATAAGCATTTTACAGAAGTTTCTCCCCCACACATACAAACACCGGAGACGGCGGATGATGTTGGGCGCTTGCCGGATGTTGGATTGCCGAATTAAATTAGACGACCGGAGGCAAATCGGACAGATGAATGTTAAAATTCAAAACGAAAAAAAAGAATACGAAAAAAGTAAAGCAAAAGAAAAATAATAAAAACTATACACAAAGTGAAGTTGTGAGAGAGTTTAGGTATATTAACATACAGCAAATTTGCTTTCTGTATTAAATATTTGTTTAAGCTTTGTTTATCTGTGTATGTGCATGTGAATTTCATGCTTTGCAAGAGCAACTACGATTCACTCCTTACCCTGCCGCACCTTACCTTTGCCGCTTTGCTAATGTCGTAGTAAGCTCGCCACCTCCTTTATGCTTGGCTGTATTGATTGATTGAGTTATGGCGCTGAGCGCCAGGCGAGCTTAGGATTCATGACTGGTCGATTGTCGGTTGTCGGTTGTAAATTCGTCGTTGATGTTGTTGTTTGAGTCGTATACAAAAGTAGTGAATCACTAAGAAATATGAATTGATGTGGAAATTTTATTGATGGACAACATAATTATTAGAGTATGGATGAGAGATTTTGCTTTACGCTGCTGCGCTATGATGTCTCATTTGGGCTGGGTAACGTTTTTGAGGTTTCCATTTATTACAATGATAATCAATAGCGACAGATAGAAGCTTCTTTAGGGAATTATCGTCATTCAAAAATAGATGTGAGTGCAGTTGATGGGTTTAAATCCCGCAAATAAATCTATTTGTAGTGAAGATTTTGCCTCAAAGGTAAAAAAAAACAAACAAAAAAAAATCTTCATTCAGATTTGCAACAGTTTGTCGTTACAAAAGCTGATTGTTTGCAATCTAATTATGAATTCGAACTCCTTTTTCTAGAGCAGTTTAAATCATATTAGTAGCATAGATGGGGGTGTGTTTAAGAATTCAAGTGGCTTTTTATTTTTCTGGAAATATTTTTTTTTAAACAGCAGTTGAAAAAAAGGAATACTGTAGCACTCTTTTTAGATATTCCGCAAGCCTTTGATAAGGTATGGCACGAAGGCCTGCTTCTTCTTCTTCTAAATTGTTTAACAAAGCGCGCCAGTCGTTTCTTTCTCGTACGAACCGGTGCCAGTTGGACACACCACGAAAAGCCAAGTCTTTCTCCACCTGATCTTTCCAACGCAGGAGGCCTTCCTTTTCCTCTACTACCACCAGCTGGTACCGCATCGAATACTTTCAGAGCCAAAGCGTTTGTATCCATTCGGACGATATGACCCAGCCAACGAAGCCGCTGGATCTTTATTCGTTGCGCTATGTTTATGTCATCGTAAAGCTCACACTGCTCATTGTTCCATCGTCTACGACACTCGCTCTCACCAACGGGCAAAGGACCAAAAATCTTCCGCAAAATTTGTCTCCCAAACACTCCTTGGATCATCGGATGTTGTCATCGTCCACGCTCCTGCGCCATACGTTTGGACGGGCCTGATGAGAGCCTTATAAACTGTTAGTTTCCATCGTTGAGAGAGGACTTTACTACTCAATTGTCACTAAGTCCAAAGTAGCACTTGTTGGCAAGAGAGATTCTGCGTTGGACTTCAAGGCTGACATTGTTATCGGTGTTAATGCTGGTTCCTAAATAAACGAAGTCTTTTACAATCTCGAAATCATAACTGTCAACAGTGTCGTGGGTGCCGATACGCGAGTGCGCCGACTGTTTGTTTGAAAACAGGAGGTACTTTATTTTGTTCTCGTTCACCACCAGACCCATTCGCTTTGACTCTTTATCCAGTTTGGAGAAGGCAGAGCTAACAGCGCGGTTGTTAAGGCCGATGATGTCAATGATGCCTGTCTGAAACCTCGTTTGGTATTAAACGGCTCGGAGAGGTCCTTCCCAATTCTGACGGCGCAAAGTCATCTTGCATAGCCGTATTAGTTTTGCGGGGATACCAAATTCGAACATCGCGGCATACAGGAAACTCCTTTTCGTACTGTCGAATGCAGCTTGGAAGTCAACGAAAAGATGGTGTGTGTGGATTTTTCTTTCATGGGTCTTTCCAAGATTTGGCGTATTGTGAATATTTGGTCGATGGTAGACTTTCCAGGGCTAAAGGCACTCTGATAAGGCCTAATCAGTTGGGTGACGGTGGACTTCAGCCTTTCACACAATACGCCCGTTAGAACCTTATAGGCGATATTTAGAAGACTAATCCCGCGGTAATTGGCACAGATTGCAGGATTGCCCTACTTATGGATTGGGCAAAGCACACTTAAATTCCAATCAGCAGACATGCTTTCATCCGACCATATTTTGCAGCTCCTCGACGCCATGTTTGAATAGCTCAGCCGGCAGTCCGTCGGCGCCCGCAGCTTTGTTGTTCTTTAGCCGTGTTATCGCTATTCTCACCTCGACATTATCGGGTAGCGGAACGACAATTCCGTCGTCAACGATTGGTGTTCGGGATCTTCTTATTTTCTGTGACATGCGCTGCTATCACTATTTAGTAGGTTTGAGAAGTGTTCCCTCCATAATTTATGGATTGCTCTGTACGTCAGTCACCAGATCGCCGTCTTTGTTCTTACAGGAAAACGCCCTGGCCCTGAAACCTTCTGTAAGCCGCCGAACTTTCTGGTAGAATTTACGGGCGTTGTTCCTATTGGCCAGCATCTCAAGCTCCTCGCACTCATTACTTTCGGACTCTCGTTTTTTCTTTCGGATAATACGTCTCTCTTCCTTTCATAGCTCTCTGTAGCGATCCCACATGGCTCGCGTTGCGCCCGATCGCAGCGACGCTCTATAGGCAGTATCTTTTTCTTCTGCGGCAGCATGACATTCCGCGTCGTACCAACTGTTCTTTCGGGCTCGCCGGATTCCGATTTCTTCTTCGGCGGCGGTACGTAGAGAACGAGAAATGTTACTCCATTGCTCGTGCATGCCGGTTTATTGGGCAGTACTCTCTGAGAGCAGGAGTGGGAGTCGAGTGGCAACACTTCTGGCTGTCTGTTGTGATTGCATCTTTTTGATGTTGAACATTTTTTGCGTAGGTAGATGCATGTTTTTTGCTGCCTGACGAAGATCTGCTATGCACGCTTAAAATTGAGCCTGCCGCATATTTACTAAATACTTCCAAAATGGTACTGGAATAGTAGACATTTGGCGAAATAAGCGATGACACTGCGTACCTCCACGAAACTAAAGCAGGTTCACCACAATGAGGTGTCCTAGCACCCTTTTTGTACACTTTGTTCACAGCCAACCTACTCTTAACGAAGAGCACATAACACATGGGCTGAAAAGTCCCGGGCCTAACAAAGAAAACACCTTTTGTTTCCCCTTCTCAAGACAGTTGATGAGTGTTAAACCACGCACATTCCAAAATACTGGAGCCATAACCTTTTTAGGCGATTGTTGTGCTTTTGCGCGCTTTGGGCGAGGTTCACCTGTTGATATCCACTCACATGACGATTGTTTTGATTCCGGAATGAAGTGATGGATCCATGTTTCATCCATTGCGACTTTGAATAGAGCTTTCTCATGGTCAAATGCTCATGCAATATAAAGCCATGACGTCCTTTTGATATCTTTACGATGTCAGCTAACTCACGCAACTTCACTTTTCGAGCATTCAAAACGATTTTGTGGAGTTCGTTTATGCTTTCTGGTGTTACCGCTTCACTCGGACGTCCATAACACTTTTGAAGCCATTGCTTTGCTGGAATGGTATTTTTTCCTATCAAGAAGCAGCGTAAAATTAAAAAACACGAACTTCTTTTTAATCCATTTTGAAAATAACAAACGCAGCCTCACTCTTAGCACAATAACTCACGAACTAATGAATAGAATATCATGAAATTTTCACACCTGCCTTTTTAAGGTTAGTACCACCTTAAAAAGCGCTAAATGCAATAAAACTAATGCCACCTATGTGTTAGGCCCGGGACTTTTCAGCCCATGTGTTAATAAAGTACCTCAATAGATGAACATACATATCTAACTTATTGCTTAGGGAGGCCCAGTAAAATGAAAACTTTGAAACCGTTTTTCTCGACATTTTGGTTTCTTGAGTTATGCCATTATTCAAGTAAATGAGCGAAGGGTCAATGCTTTAAAAGCAGCATCCTTACTTTTTATAAAACCACCTCAAAATCTTAAATCGATCAAAAAGGAGGCAGTTGTATTTTTTAAGCAGCAAATATCGAAAAATAGGGATTTTAACTCTAAACCAAACTTCGTGTTTAGATGGAAAATTTGAAATATAGTTTTGTGTTGGGCTCGACCAGATCTCCAACATCTACTCTGCCATTTTACAAGCACACGACATTTTTTTGATTTTGCAGCCGCCTGTTGTTATTAGATAGCATCCAATCTATTTTTGATCAAATTAAGTTTATTTCAACCAATTTTAGAATGTTGCGATTCGCTCAATGTGCACTTTTTATTTTTAGAAATTTTTTATCGTACCTTATCGAAATACTTTTGCTATCGAATGAAAAAACACATATTTGTTGTTGTTATTAGTGTGAAAACTTGAATATGTTGAATTCAGAAAACACTAGAATGATAAGAATCTCTTGCTGTCGAAATGTGACGAGTCAAATTACATACCACTCGAGTGGGAATATAAAAAATGTTTGATTAGATAAGAGTTTTAAAGAGGAAATAAGGTTTAAAACTACGTTTTTTACTACCTTTAATGAATTATTTTGGCGAAAAATGTATGCTATGAGTTCATTCATTGATACAGTTATTTTGTGGGAAATGTTAGAGACATCAGCTGGTCACCTTGTGGGTGATGCACCACTATTGAACGACATTGACATTTTACACAATTTTGGGAGGGACTAGAATTGTACCAGTTGCAAAATGACCAGTTAGAGTGGTATGCAAAACAAAAAAAAAAAAATGTCCTTACAAGATGGCGCAAAACTAATCACCCTATGGGTAGATTTAATTTTAATTAGAATTTGATTTTGATTTTTATTTTGATTTTGATTTTGATTTTAATTTTGATTTTGATTTTGATTTTGATTTTAATTTTGATTTTGATTTTGATTTTGATTTTAATTTTGATTTTGATTTTGATTTTGATTTTGATTTTGATTTTGATTTTGATTTTGATTTTGATTTTGCTTTTGATTTTAATCTTAATTTTAATTTTAGTTTTTCTTTTAATTTTAATTTTAATTCTAAATTTTATTTTTATTTTGTAAAATTATTGCTTTTTTCATAGCCCGGTCCAAGCCAAGTGATCCAAGTATTTTAGAAATATTCGTAAAATTTTCTGAGAATTAATTTATTAGGTACGCTTGAGTATAATAACAAGTAAGTTGAAAAAATTCTTTTTTTTAATGTTTAAATTAAAAAAGAAAATTTTGGTAAAAAAAATTATTATTATGAAATTTATTCATAGGGATGTAGTTTTTGAAAGACAAAAAACTTCTCTGCTTTTTAATATTTTTATAATTTTTAAATTCTTTCAGTTTTTTTTTTTTGAAAAAAGTTAGTTTTTTTGCCATTTTATATTGTATTTATAGGTTAAAAGACACTTTAAAAAAAAAAAAAATAATAATTTAATGTACGAAAAGAATAAAATAACGGAAATAATCTAACGTTTTTTCGGATGTTTTTTTGTTTTTTTTTTGAAAAAGTTAGGTTTTTTGTTAAACTTTTGTTTTGAGGAAAACAGTTGGTTTGGCTTTTTATTTTTATTTCTATTTTTATTTTTATTTCAATTTTTATTTTTATATTTATTTATAAAATAAAATATATTTATTCAAAAAAAAATTTTCGCAAAAACGGTTCCCTTCTAGAATTTTTTTTTTATTTTTTGTTAATTTGTTTTTGTTTTTAAAGTTAGCTTTACTACTTTAAACTACTTTACTACTAAAACTTTTTTGGATAAAGCAGTTTATTTGGCATCGGATAAAATATACTTTTTCAAAACAAAAAAAAAACAATTTCGCAAAAAATTTAAATTTTTTTGGGATTTTTTTTGGATGTTTGTGAAAAAATTAGGTTTGTTGTTAAACTTCTGTTTTACGGAAAACAGTTGTTTTGGCATTTTATTTTTGTTTTTTTACTTATAGTATGAAATATGTTTATTCAAAAAAGAAAAAAACAAAAAAAAAAATCGCAAAAAATTTATATTAATTTTGTTTGGGAACTGTTTTGTTTTGTATTTGTGATAAAATAAGTTTTTTATTAAACCTTTTTTTTCAATATAATTTTTATTTTTTATTTATCTGATAAAATTTATATTAAAAAAAAAAAAAAATCGCAGAAAAATTTGTTTTCTTGTTATTTTTGAAAAGTTAGTTTTTTATTAAACCTGTTTTACTTGTCGGTTTATTTTTATTTTTTATTAATAGGACAAAAAAAGATATTTTCTTTTTCAAGATAAAAAAAAAAATTTACAAAAAATTTAATATATAATACATTTTTTTGTTTTTTGTTATTTGTGATTTTTTTTTAAGTAAGTTCTATTATTAAACTTTTTATTGGTAAAACCGTTTTCTTTGGCATTTTATTTCTTATTTATAAGATAAAATATAATTTTTTGAAAAAAGTTTAATCCTGTTTCCGATTTTATTTGATTTATATGTACAAAAGTTAGGTTTTTTGTTAAACTTTTGTTTTGCGAAAAACAATTTTTTCAGCATTTTAGTTTTATTTATTATTTATAGGATAAAATATACTTAAAAAAAATATTTCGCAAAAAATAACGGGTGATCAATCATGAGGTGCTTTTTTCAATAGTTAAAAAAAAAACAAAAATGTAAATTATGTTCAAAACCTTTATTTATCATTTGAAAGGACATTCTTTGACATTTACTTTTTGAATATGACTTCATTCAAATGTTGGCCGCAACTACGCTTAAGGTGGTCCATTCTGAAGGTCCAATTTTCAATCGCTTGTTCGAGCATTTCGACTGGTATGTCGTGAATAACACGCGTAATGTTGGCTTCCAGAGCTTCAATCGTAGCTGGTTTATCAGCATAGACCTTGGACTTCACGAATCCCCAAAGAAAAAAGTCCAAAGGTGTGATATCACAAGATCTTGGTGGCCAACTCACAGGTCCTAAACGTGAAATCAGCTGCTCTCCGAAATGACTTCTCAATAAAGTCATTGTTTCACGAGCTGTATGGCAAGTGGCTCCGTCTTGTTGAAACCAAATGTCGTAGAGATCATTAGATTCAATTTCAGGTAGCAAAAAGTCCGATATCATGGTACGGTAGCGAGCACCATTCACAGTTACGTTGCGGCCATCATCATTTTTGAAAAAATATGGACCGATGATTCCACCAGCCCATAAACCACACCAGACCGTTGTTTTCTCTGGGTGTAAAGGTAGCTCTTGAACCTGTTCTGGTTGCTCTTCATCCCAAATACGGCAATTTTGCTTATTGACGTAACCATTGAGCCAGAAATGCGCCTCATCGCTGAACAAAATTTTGCTCGAAAACAGCGGATCTTCTTCAATCTTTTCAAGAGCCCAATCAGCAAAACGGTGACGTGCAGGAAGGTCATTTGGCTTTAGTTCTTGTACGAGCTGTATTTTGTATGCTTTTAAATGAAGATCCTTCCGTAAAATTGACCAAGTTGTTCCATACGACAGTCCAAGTTGCTGAGAACGGTGCCGAATCGATTCATCGCGGTTTTCACGTACACTCTCTGCTACTGCCGCTATATTCTCAATGCTTCTTGCTGGACGTGGTCTATTCGGTCGAGAATTATCCACCAATGAATATTCGGATTCAAATTTGTTGATGGTATGTCGAATAGTGTTTAAGGCAGGCCGATTATGTTGACCAAAATGCGGTCTAAGCGCACGAAAAACATTTGTCACAGAACGCTGATGTTCATAATACAGTTGAACAATTTGTAGACGTTGTTGCGGTGTGAGTCTTTCCATGATGAAATGCCAAACGCTGTTCAACAAATCCACGATGACAGTTTGCCACAACTCGCGCGCGATCTGTAAAAAAAAACGCAAATGAAAAAAACTCCTCTTAATTGATCACCCGTTATAATGTTTTTTGGTATTTGGGAAAAAATTAGTTCTTTTATTATGGCATAAAATATATTTTTTGGGATGTTTAGTTCTTGTTATTTGTAAAAAACATCACCCCTTAGAGTATTTTTTTTAGTTTTTATATTGGGGTTCCACGAGTTAAATACCATATTCCATTAATCTACTTAGCATACCCGTGACCTTTGCTGCATTGATAGCTGCATGCCGAATTCAGGCGCAGAAAGTAAGCCTGCAGTCATGTTGAATACCTAAGTATTTGACTACTTTTTGGGTCACTAAGGACGTGTCGCCTATTTGCACGCTGACCTCGAGTGGCATGTGACCTCGTGTCATAAGGATGACTTCGGTTTTATGTTTGGCGAGTTCCAGGCCGTGGTCCTCAAACCGTATTTGCGTCTTTATCATGACTTGGTTCTGCTTCCTTCTAGCGTCCTCGGTGTTCCGAGCTGGTATGACCACCACTATATCGTCCACGTATCCCACTAGATATGCATCTTCTGGCATTTCTATGCTCAATATCTCATTGAAGCTCAGATTCCAGAGATCAAGGCCGAGAATAGATCCTTGAGCTGCGCCAGACGTTATCGCTTTTGTTTTCTGACCATCTGGTGTGTCGTACAGCAGTTCACGCTCACTCTGGAAGCTCTGGAGAATCCTTAGCAGGTGTGCAGGTAGATAATCGCACCAAACCCTGTCGTTCCATTAGCTCTATAGCTATAATACTCTCTTCGATGGCCGGTTACAAATTGAATTTCATCTTGATGCTGTATTTGGTGTGTGCTTACAAAATATACAGGCATGCAAAGTATACAAGAATAAAACCATGCGTGGGTGCTAAACTGGTGCTTCACGCCAGTAAACTCCAACAAATAGCTTTTAGAAGTACACAACTCAATACTATAAATAAACACAGGCGCTAAAAGTTTAACACAACTCATACGACCATCTCATTTCAACTCTTAGCGCCGCCCCCCACTCTCCTTAGCTATTATTAATTCTAAATAAGAAGAAATTCGTAAATAAAAAAAATGTGTTGGGGTTTTCCAATTTATGTATTTACTTTAATTTTATGTTGTATTTGTTTTTATTCGCACACACACACACACACACACACACACACACACACACATTTGTATTTTCAGCTGATTTTCGCTCTAGTGATTTCAAATGTGTAGAAATTAATTTGTTATTGCATTTTCCCATTTGTTGATTTGCTAAGCTTTTAGAATAATTAATGCAGTAAAGTTAGAGATTTGTATAAAACGCATATTGCCTTGTGCTAATATGTGGACTTGAAAGTGCATCATAAATATACACACAGATGTCGATCGCAATAAAATTGAATTGAGTATTGAATTGAGTTGAGTTGAAGTTGAATTGCGTTGAAGTTGAATTGTGAGGGTCATGGCCCTCAAACATCTAACAAATGCGCCAAGTAAATATTTATCTCGAAGTATAATGTTGATTTAATTGCATATATTCACACAAAAAAGGGTGGTTCATTAAGAAAATGTAATTAATTTGGTTACCTGAGGTGAATTGAATTTAGCGCGATGCAATTTTCCAAGAAATTTTTAGGAGTTCTTGCTTTACGAGTGACTTGGATGATATTAATTTTGAGCGGTAAAACCTATCAGAATTATATTTCCCGTAACATCGGTTTTTCAGGCATGCCAAAAGGGAGAGTAACAGACTTCAAATTTGTCACGGATTCAGTCTACGCACAAGCATTACGGACGACGTTGCCTGTTTGGTAACAGGCCCTTCGCATATGAACATCTGTAGGAAAGTGCAGAAAACTCTGGATATGATTGACACTTGGTGCTGTCAGAATGGGCTACCGGCAAACCCCACAAAGACTAGTATTGTCCTCTTCACTAGAAGGAGGAAGTTTGATGGGTTCGTTGTGCCTAAGCTAAAAAGAGCCACGATCCAGCTATCCAAAGAAATCGTATATCTTGAAGTAATCCTCGATAGTAAGCTCTTTTAATCATACTTTGAAACGAAGACAACAAAAGCACTGACAATTTTCTGGCAGTGCAAAGGAGTCTTTGGGAAAACGTGGGGGTTTTCTCCTAGCGGGATCCTATGGATCTACACAGCTATGATAAGACCTATTATCATCTCTGCATCAGTAGTAGACTCTCTCTCGTGGGAGTCAGAAGGACCTTATCGAGACTACAACGTACTGTGACCATCTGTTGCACCAGAGCTTTTCCGACTATTTCAGGCACGGCATTAAATGCTCTGATTAGTCTACCAACACTTGATGTTTTCATCTAAGGAGAGGCGTTGAAGACCATTTGCAGGTTGAAGCAGAATGGGAATTGGTACGGTCCCTGTCCGACATTTGATATCAGAGTAGGCATGGACTTCGATCGATCCTCGCCATGCCCCTTTACTCCATGCCATCCAGAGTCGTGCTTGACAAGAGATACAGTGTGGTGCTGCCAGAGGCCAAATTGTGGTCAAACTCTGAAAATGAGCGTGGAAAAGACTGTTCTCGCATTTTCACGGATGGCTAAAGGACCGATCACGGTTCCGGCTCGGGTGTCTACGTGGAATCAAGCGGGATAAAACTACACTTCGCTCTTGGAATGCATGTAACTGTGTTTCAAGCGGAGGTGTATGCAGTTCAAGAAGCAATGAACTTTGTTGTGGAAAAAAGATGGAGAGGCAGATCTGTATTTGTCTGTAGTGACAGCAAAGCTGCGCTCATGGCCTTAGACCCCCAACCACCTCAAGGGTAGTCAAGTCCTGTAAATCCAGGCTGTGGGTAGACATATTAGCCTCATGCTAACATGGGTCCCGGGACTCGTTGGTTTCGCGTGTAACGAGATATCTGACTCTTTAGCCAGAATGTGCTCTGATGCCAACTTCCTTGGCCCGGCCAAGGCCTTATACGCCTGCAGAAAAATGGTCGGTAAGACATGGGGGGCTTACCTACACGACTTCCACATTGGATTTACAAGGAATTCTAGTTTGGTGGACAAGTTTGAATAAGAAGACGTAGGCTAAAAAATGGGAGAAAGTATAAAAATAGTTACAGAGCTGTGTATAACGAGTACAATGCTGTGCACCACTCCTACAGCGGCACTACTTGACCTTTACCCAATAAACTGAGTAGCAAAGAGTACTGCAAAGAAGTCTGCAATTTGGCTATTGACAACAGCACAACTAGTTCAAAGGCCTTATGGCCACAGCCGGGCATGTTGAGGTTTAAAAGCTCACTCGGACTAAGTTATTCCTCAAGCTAATTTCAACAGGAAACCGGAGGTAGTATTAGAAAAGGACGGATCGTGAAAGGCACAAAGTGCCAAATCTTTAACATATACACAGACGTTTTCAAAACGGAAGAGGGGGGTTGGAGCCGCAGTATTCGGTTT